>NC_090754.1:3966272-4006272 GCF_036898095.1 Palaemon carinicauda | reverse complement strand
TCATTATATGTTGTTGCTTGTTTGACCCTAATAAGTAGCGATATCTGGTGCCGTGACCAGGATATGTCGGCAGTATATTTGGTGTTGTGAGCCAAGTTGGTAATAGTTTGTAGTACTTGTTCGCAGGATATACAAAGTCGTAAGCCAGTTTGATGAATCCTTAGTATGAGTCCGCAGGAATGTGTTGCCGTATTAACCAGGTTTATGTGAAATTTGTGAGATTTTTTGATAATTTATAAGTTTTGAACGCCGATCATATAATAATTCTTTGGTTTAGTGACATGTATGATTAATACCGTTGGTGATTATATTGGACATTTACGCAGGGTTTTCTTGCTAATAACTATGTTGTGTTGATGTTTTGCTGGTTAATGCCTACCCTCCCTAACCTTGTTGAATCATTTTGTTTTTGCGCGTTTCTTTAATTTGGTATGCGGTATCCTGCCTACATAACCAGACGTGGTTAACCCTTTCTCTTTGTGTGGTGCCGCAAGAAACAGTAAATAGTTTTTTTTGCGCTATTTGTAGGTTAGAGGCACTTCAGGCTTGATTAAAACGGTTTCGAATATGAAGTTTGATTAAATTAGTAAGGCCTTGTCCTGCTTGCCTTAAGTCTTAAATTTGGTTTTGTTATTTTCCTTTACTTTGAATTAATGTAAATTGTCTCTTGTTAGAATATTTCTCGTTTAACAATTTAGCAGTGAAGCGTAAAGTAGCTATTGTGGGACATTCTCATATCACCCATATGGAAAATTGTTTTCATAGTGGTAGATCGGCATTATTGGAACCCTTAGAATATAAGACATTTGGTAGACCAGGGGCTGTTACAACCAATCTTATGACACCTGGCCTGATAACCGAACTTACTACCTATGGGCTTAGTATCACTATCTTGTTCATAGGTAGCAATGACTTAGATGTACCAGGAGATAACCTTAACCTGTTGAATAGTATTCACAAAAATATTCTAGGATTGGTAGAGAGTCTACGTACAATCAATAATTCAGAGGTTTTTGTTATTTTAATAGAAATACGTAAAACACCATCTAGAACCTCTGCCGAAAACTATCAAAAGAGAAAAAACTGTTTAAACTAAAAATTTAAGATAGATACAAGAGTTAGGGTGATCCCTACTTTATTATCAGAAGGTGATATAGCCAGAGATGGGATTCATTTCCATCGTAAAAGTTACAAGGCGTTGGCTCAACGTATTTGCATTGAGTCAAACAAATATGTGAAAAGTAAAGGGTGGTAGAAGGTGAGTAGGATCGGGGTTACCTCGTCCTTCCCCTTCAGATTTAGGGCTGGGTTAAGTATGGGACAGGGCCTGCACATTCCACTACACACATATTATAAAATTTCTCCTTTTCATTGTTTAATTTGGGAGAAAATTATTGGGCGATAAGTCACCTTTGTGAAAAGTTGCTAATTTAAAACTTTTGAACCCAGTTATTATAGTTGGATGCATATTTATTAGTTATTGAAAATTTGAATATATTGTATTTGTATTGTCTGAGTTTGGTCTTGTCACAATGGAGTCGTTGAAGCGTAGACGTGGCGGTTATAAATCCGTTATCACACGTTTTATTGGGAAGATGACCGAAGAGATCGATTCAACTGATATTGATGCTATAACTTCCCTTAGGGATTCTATTTTAGATAATTTCAACAAAGTTCTTGCTTTGGATGAACAAATTTTGAATTTAGTTAAAGAAGAAGAAATGTCCGATGAAATGATAAATCAAGCTGAATATGCAAGAGACGTCCGTACACACATCCGCAAACTCAATAGCTCTATTACTAACAATTTGAAGTTACTAAATCTGCTAATGCAACCACCACCACTACTTACAGCCAGTATTAGATTGCCTAAACTGGATCTTCCGCATTACTCTGGAGATATGTTGAAATGGAATTCCTTCTAGGAACTATACGATGTGTCAGTACACCAGCGGAAATACTTGGAACCAATTCAGAAGTTTTCATATTTAGGAAGTTCGCTCTCAGGAGAAGCTTCGAAATTAATCTCGGGATTTAAATTTGAGGCCGCCAATTATCCTCAAGCTGTAGCTCTTCTCCTATCTACTTATGGAAAGAGAGATGAAATTAAGCATGTTCTGGTGAGGAGATTGCTAGAAATGCAGTCTCCTGCTGCCAATTCTGAATCATTGCAAACTTTCAGAGCTAATTTTGAATGCTCAATAAGATCGCTGGAAAGTGAAAGGCTGGAATTAAATGAGCTTTATGTTATTTTGCTCTATACGAAATTGCCTCAAAGCATGAGTGAGACTGTGAAGCGTAGGTGTGGAGATGATTGGTTGGTATTAGACACCTTTAAAAAATACCTAGAAGAGGAGATTCTCAATCTAAAAACTTATGTTTCAACTGATGTGAATAAAACTGAAACTCTGTCGTCAATATCTACATTCACGGTAAATCAATCCCAAGCTGTTAGACAGAAAACCAAGGGAAATGTGAATAAGTCCAGTCATCAGCAATCCACAAGATGTGCTCTTTGTGATAAAGAACATTGGTGGACACAGTGCAAAACTTATGCAACCAGAGATGAAAGGTTGAATCGCATCAGAGCTTTGCAGTTATGTTTTGTGTGCGCTTCTAAGAAGTATTTTAGTGTGGACTGTGACAAATCAAGTTGCAATAATGGTGGTATGATGAGACATCATCCCATCTTGTGTGATAGAGACCAAACAACAAAGCAAAACAAGAATAAACAAAGTGGTGTACAAGTGGGAACGCTATCAGTAAATGAGCAGGACAAACCAAATAAGTCAGGTAAGCAATCCATATTACCAACAGCAACAATTCCCCTGAAAGGGAAGAAAGGTCGAATGGTACGACTTAGAGGGCTGTTGGATACTTGTGCCGAGAGGATATTTATTAAAAGATCGGCTCTAGAGAGACTGCATTATAGGTCCAAAGGAGTTGAAAAGATTGCTTTGAGAGATTATCTAGCTAGTAAACCTGTTCATGAATATGAGTTTATAAGCATCGCCATACCGCATAAAGGTAAGTTGATAATAATGGACTGCATAGTGGTGGATGAGCTGCCAGAATATGCGAAGAAATTCGACGTTAAGAGAAGTTTAAAGTCGTTATGTAAAACTAAGATCAGCTTGGCTGATAAAGAATTTGATTTGCCTGTTAGGAAGCAATCAACTATTGAATTGTTGATAGGGGTTGATAATGTTTATAATTTTTTGCATCCAGGGTTCAAAAAGGTTAGAAACTTAATATTGTTGCCCACCATATTCGGTTATGTGGTGTCAGGCACATGTAGTGCTCCCCCCACTAGGGAGACTCAAGTGACAATTTTGAAGCTAGCTGTACAAATTGAAGGAATTGAAGCTACTCATAATGAAAATCCCAAGACTGATCTGGACACTTTGTGGAGTTTGGACAGACTGGGAATAGATTGCAGTGAGTTGCAAGAACAAGACCAGAGGGTCTTAAAGGACTTTGAGAGCACTATAACCTATTCTGAAATTGATAAACAGTATGTTGTAGCATTGCCGAGGAGAACCAATAGATTCAGATTGAAGACAAATTTTGGTTTAGCCATGAGTAGACTTCGACAGCAGAACATCAAGTTTCAGAAGGATGTGGATTACTTGGATCATTATCAGAAAATCTTGCAAGAGCAAGAAGATAGAGGATTCCTTGAGAGGGTGATCTATGATAAATCTGATGTGGATTGTCATTACTTGGCACATCATGGAGTGCTTAAAGACAGTGCCACTACTCCAATAAGAATAGTGTTTGATTGCTCATCAAAACAAGGTAAAAATGGATTAAGCCTGAATGATTGTCTATGGACTGGACCACACGTAACGGCTGATCTACTCAAAGTCCTGCTGCAATTTAGAACTAACACTTTTGTTTGCATTAGTGATATTGAGAAGGCATTTTTAATGGTACAGTTATGTGAAGAAGATCGCAATTATACGCGTTTTTTATGGTTAGAAAATCCAACAGATCCCAGTAGTAAATTAATAGTATACAGATTTAGAGTAGTATTATTTGGAGCTACATGCTCAGCTTTTCTTCTAAATGCAACCATCAATCATCACTTGTCCACTGTGGTCTCGTGGTTACCCCGGTCCAATACAGTGGATGTAGTGAAAAGACTGAAGAAAGGTTTGTACGTAGATAATTTGCAATTTACGGCTAATAGTGAATCTGAGTTGATGGATTTATACTTTAATGCCAACAAAATATTTTCTCAGGGTCACTTATATTTGAAGGAGTGGGTTAGCAATAGCGAGTCTATACAAACTATTGCTGCTGCTTATCAAATTGAAGCTAAACAAAACCTAATTTATAAAGTATTGGGATTGAATTGGGATACAATTAAAGGCGTTTTAACTATCAATCCAACTCATATTAATAGACCGAGTCAAACAAAGAGAGAGATTCTCAGTACCGTTGCCCAAATATACGATCCATTGGGATTGCTTCTCCCTGTTACTATGAAAGCAAGGATATTTTTGCAGAAATTGTGGAAGGAACATCTGAATTGGGACGAACAACTCACCAACCCGCTACAAGAGGAATGGAGTGAAATACGCAAGGACTTGGAGAAGTGTTTTGAAATATCTTTTCCTAGGAGTGCTAGCCTAGGAACTGGTGATACCTTACACATATTCTGCGATGCTAGTGAAACTTCATATGGTTGTGTGGCCTATAGAGCTAATGGTGAAAGCTCTAATATAATTTTAGCAAAGGGCCGAGTGGCGCCCGTTAAGGAATTGACAATTCCGAAATTGGAACTAATGGCATTGTTGCTAGGAGCAAAAATGATAAAATTTATAATTGACTCCTTTGATGAGGAAGGAATTTAAACAATTATATTTCTGGGCTCAAGTCATGCCGTCGTGATGGAAGTTCCTTACAGTAGCTTCCTACAGTGATATTCCCAGAGAATTTTACCTTTAGGTATCCAGAATTCTAACTCCTGGCACGAATATCCTTAAAATTTCTCCAAAGGATATCACATAATATCAGCGGACGCATTCTTGACACGACTCCATAGCAATCTGCACCCCAAACAGCGTTTTAGCTTCGAGGAGGATGTGGCAAAAGGGAGCCGTCCAAAGGCTCTCCCCGCTCTCGTAATACTCTTGGGAATACAACAGCGCCATTCCCACGACGGCGGACATTCCTTTTTTTGTAGCGATCTCGCTCGGTGATATTTCCTGGTGATCTAACTTTTCGATCGTTTTACAGGATTATTATTATGCTTTCTCCATCTTCTTCCGCCTCTGGAAAGTTGAGTATCGGGTCTTTACTCTGAGTATATTTTAGCTCCTGTTTCACAATGAAATTAGAGTATTGTATTGGGTTTAAGAGCTAGGCCAGTTACTGGAGGCGCCATGGCGCCGTCGTTCGTTAGGCATGTGTTATTTAGATAGCAGAACGACTTCCAGTTTTTATTAGCTTTATTTAATTATTTTAATTATTTAGCTATTTAGGCAATTACTCTTGTAAAGTTTCGATAATGTGCATAATTTTTGTTCCCCCCTTTTCTCTGTCAATCGTATAGTTAGAGTTTTGGTGATTTAGGTAACCGAGATCTCGTATAGCCTAGGTAACCTTACCTAGACGTTTTACTATACGTTCAGACTTTCCCTGGTTACCCTCGTGTATTGTTTTCATTCAGTGGGGACTGATACCTCCTAGAATGTTATGAAACATTACATGTCTCTTTGGAGACTTAAGGGTAATCTCTTTCCCTCTGAGTGTAGCCTCAGGCTACAACCCTAATAGCCGTGCCTTGAATTTTATTCAGACATGGCTAACTTTGGGTTTGTCTTGCCTCTTCCCTTAACCGTTGGTTGTAGTATACCATCAGGTTTTGGGATTTAGTCAGAATCTCAGAGTATTTAGTCTTATGTCGGCGACCTGCCGGCAGGGAGAATGGGTTGTAGGATACCATCATTCCCCTGCCAGCTAGGTGGCCGGCAATGGAGGTTGGCCCTTATTAGCCGCACCTGAAGTTATGGTAGGGTACCATCTTCTCCTTGCGACTAAAAGACTAGTCCTATGCCACAGTACTCTGGGGTGAAGAGTAATTTTCTTTCGCCTAGGATACGTGGCACTGGAATTCTGTTTCTTCTCTGTTAAGAGGAGGTGGCAGTGCCGCCATCCCCTTAACTGTGTCGGCAATATCTGGGTTGGAGAACTGAGTCTCTCCTGTTCCCTGGGATTCTGCCGATACCGAAACAGAGTTTCTTTTACAGGTGGTAGGATTGACAATTTTTGCCAGTTCCTCTCACACTCGTTACAGGACCCTGTTCCCTACCCCTCTGTCCTCTTTTGATGGCTGAGCCATTGTCTTTCTTTAGGCCCGTATCTTGCAACCTTCCTTTGCTGGTAGGTTGCCGGAGCCAGCCAAACTCCCTCAAGAGCCATGTCTTTGGCTGACGGCAGAGCATACTGCCGCCAACCACATCATCTGTCGGCAATTGCCGTCCTAGCCGGCAACTGCCGGCGACCATGATGGCCGTGAGAGGGAAGTCCCTTCTGTTCACAAGGTTCTTCAGTCCTCCCTTGGACTGCTGCTACAGGTCCTGTTGCCGGGGTACTGCCGGCCAGGCCGGCACAGATAGTGCTGACTCAGTTGGCAGCACGCCGACTGTACTGGTACTGCTCGACTTGCCGGCCGGCAGTGTATCGGCGGTACCATGTCGGCAATAGTAGTGTAGCTGCATGGAAGCCTGAATGGTACATTCTCCCCTTTTATTAGAACCTTCTTTCTGGAAAAAGGCAGTCAAATTATACTTTTACATTCTTAATTACTGTATACATTCACAGTAAGGAGTAGCCTTTTTTCCATGCTATCTCTCTCTCTCTCTCTAGCTAGCATGCCTGGTATGCTGGCAAGACCTAGCTATGCCGGCTACATGCCGGCTGAACTACTGTATATTTTATACAGGTAGCCAGTATATCTGCATTATAGAATATACTGCAGATAGAAAACTACTATATAGTTTATACTAGTAATTATTTCCAATATATTTTGGATAAACAACACAGGCATTTGCTGAGCCCAATCCTATATTGAATGATTATGATTTCTTCAATATTCTGATTAATAATCAGTATTAGGATTACCCTACAATATTAAACACTTCAAGGCAGGAGTAATACACTCCTAACCCTTAAAGGGTGGAGCCTTTTTCCTTGAGTCTCCCTGATCAGGAAACTCTATATTTTAATATATTAGGAAGACTAGCAAATAGGCTTAGTGGGATATACAACGGATTTTGAGCGTAGTGAGAAATCTATTTTTGGGTGAAAGAGCCATGTCGTCCTGATGGAAGTTCCTTCGTTGATAGCTTCCTAAGTTATATGTGACTACAGTGATATATCCCAGAGAATTTACCGAAGGTACCCAGAATTCTAACTCCTGGAGCGAGTATCCCTTAAATCTCTCCAAGGGATATCGCGTAAGGACGTATCTTGACACATCTCATAGCTATTTACACCCCAAATAGCCTTTCATTACGAGAGGGAATGTGGCAAAAAAAAAATAGGAGAGTCGTTAGCGAGGTAAACACAAGACTCTCCTCATGTACTGTAAATAGTTCGGGCTTCCGCCACTACGCGGCGCCACCAAACATTCTTCCGTAGCTTTTAAAGTATTAATTACAGACACAGTAACATAGGGAGGGATAAACACCCTTTAACCAAAGGAGGGTGGGTCCATCAGGACGACATGGCTCTTTCACTCAAAAATAGATTTCTCACTACGCTTAAAATCCGTTTTTTAGGCTTAGGCCATGTCGTGCTGATGGAAGTTTACCAGAGCATTAATGTATCTGTGGATTTAATTGTGCCGTTATCTCGAGTTGACTATTTCCTAATTGGACATAAAGACCAAAGACACTTGATGTTTCCGCAATACATCAATCAACTGAGCATGTCATATGCCAGTTCTTCCTGCCCCCTACAGGGAAAGTCTGTATAGACTCTAGGAAAAAACCCGAGGATTGTGAGTTCAAGGAACAATCTAGCAAGCAGAAGTATATTGTGTCATATATACGTAAAGAGTAGTTTGTATCAGGTACTGAATAGAGTACTGTACCCCCCAAGTCTGCCAATCAGACAAATATATGTTCGCGTAGGAATCATAATACAGTAACAAACATAGTACAACCAAACTTACCTGTTTGCATAACAAAGGATCTTGTCCCTCAAGATCTCAAGAGGATCAAGGATGCTCTGAATATAATCAAATAATCTTAAGGCAAGATAGATGCAAAGATTCCTTCCATAGTTTATTAACAAGAACCACAGAAGTTATGATTAAATCATATATTTTATGCTATACATAGACATAAAAAAGCATAATGGTAATAACAAAATAAATAGGTTTCGTCTACAAGAGAAACATTGCCACTCTATGAAATAGGAAATTTCAATAAATGTTATTACTAAAAACATCACGCATAAATATGCTGGCACACATGTCAAATATTATACTTAAGTTCACTTAACTGAGTAAGACAGTATATAATGTCCATATCGACACTCAATATCATGATATACCGAAGTCTATCATGTACACCCTTCACTAATAGTCCCAATTAGTGCACTGTCCTTCGCAGTAATCATACTACAGGCTTTATTACACAGCCTGCAGCCACCACATGAAGTTTTAGTTCTTGCAGTTGCTTCGCATAGTGCATGAAAAATACTCTGGAGGACTTCCAACCAGTATAAGCACGCAGATTATCAAACAACATAGTTTGGAAAAATTTGAGAGACAAGGCAACCTTTCTCGGATCATGACCTGCGGGTGTACTATCAGGATCCGCTCTGTGAATAAAGTGAGTGATTTTCGCCCTTATCTGTTTCAAAGATAATGTCGAACCAGAAGTCTCTCCCCTAAAAAGTTGGCCTTCCCTAAAGTCTGAAGATCTACGAAGATAGACCTTTAAGCATTCCACTGGACAGAGAGATGCTTCTTCCTTCAAAGGCCAGATTCTCCAGGGGCCCCATCTCGTAGTGGGTAGCTCATTCTTGGCGAGAAACGTCGGATCCGGAAAGAGATTTAGTTCACCATTTGGTGTAAACTGTATGTGGCCGTCATCCCTCGAGAGGGCCACTATTTCACTAACTCTGGCTCCTGAGGCTAGTGCAAATAAAAATATCACTTTCTGGGTCAAATCTTTTAGTGAGCAATCTTCATTGTTCAAGTTCGAAGCCAGATGAAGCACCTTATCCAAGGACCATGAAATAGGCCTAGGAGGGGCTGCAGGTCGAAGTTTAGCACAGACTTTCGGAATATTATTGAAGATTTCATTAGAAAAGTCCACTTGGAAGGCATAAAGAATCGGTCTAGCCAAGGCAGATTTGCATGTCGTAATCGTATTAGCCGCTAGTCCTTGTCCGTGAAGTTGGATGAAGAAGGACAAGCAGAAATCCGTAGAAATCTCTTGAGGTTTCTTCGCCTTAACAAAGGCCACCCATTTCTTCCAGGAAGATTCGTATTGTCTTCTTGTTGACTTTGACTTGTACTCTTCTAAGAAATTAATACTGTCTGCCGAAATCCCGAACCTTTTCTTGACCGCTAAGGTGAGAAAATCATGAAATGAAGGTTCTGGGTTTTCTCTGATGAAGCGTAGACAGTCGATTTTTGTACTAGCTGAGTCAGAACTGGTTCCGGCAACGGGATCAGCTTCAGGCGTAGTTCTGTTACCAACGGAAACCAGACACTGCTTTGCCACTTGTGGGCCACTATCGCTGCCCTTCCCCGAAAGGATCTCAATTTGTCGAGGGCTTTCAACAATACGTTGGTTGGTGGGAACGGGTAAATCCTGGACCATCTGTTCCAATCCAGGGACATTGCGTCCGTTGCTTTCGCTAGAGGATCCTCGTACGGGGCTACGTTCCGGGCCAACTTCTTGTTGTCGCTCGTTGCGAAGAGATCTACTTGCAATCCCGGGACTTTGTTCAATATGAACAAGAATGATCCTGCATCTAGGGACCATTCGGACTATATCGGGCTGAACCTGGATAGAGCGTCCGCTGTCACATTGCGGAATCATGGAATGTGGACTGCTGATAAGTGGCATTTCATCTTCTTGGACAGATGAAAGATTGCTAGTATCACATGATTTAGCTGAGGCGATCTCGAACCTTGTCGATTTATGCATCCCATAACCACTTCGCTGTCTAGAACCAGACGAATGTGGATAGAGTGACGAAGTTTCAGTTTCTTCAGAGAAAGAAACACTGCCATGGCTTCCAGGTAATTGATGTGGAAGTACTTAAAGAGGGGGGACAAGTTCCCTGTACCTTTTGATGATGAGAATGACCCCCCCTCCTTCCTCTGAGGCATCCGTGTGGACGGTGACTGCAGGAGGGGGTGGTTGCAAGGGTACTTTTCCTCTTAAGCTCTTCACTTCCGACCATGGCTTGAGAATTGATCGTAGACGACTTGGTAGTGGACTTAATAGATCTCTTCGATCGTTTTAAGCGAATTTTCTCCAGATCCCTGATGCATCTTTTAATCGTGCTCTCAAAAGTGGGTCCGTCAAAGAGGCAAACTGGAGAGACCCCAACACTCTCCCCTGTTGTCTTCTTGATATTCTTCGAGAATAAAGAAGATTTTTGGCGGCCCCTGCCATCTCCTTTCTCTTTGCCATCGGCAACGAGAGGCAATGTGACTGTAAGTCCCAGTGAACTCCCAGCCACTGGAACTTTTGAGCTGTAGACAGCCGAGACTTTTTCAAGTTTATCTTGAACCTTAGATACTCTAGGAACTGGATCGCCTTTATGGAGACTTGCACGCATTCTTCTTTGGATGCTGCCCACACCAGCCAGTCGTCCAGGTAAGCCATTACCTGAACACCCTTAAGGCGTAGTTGTCGAGTAACTGCGTTCGCAAGCTTTGTAAATATTCTTGGTGCGATGTTCAAACTGAAGGGCATGGCTCCGAAAACATATCTTCTTTTCTGGAGCTTGAACCCTAGGTAGGGGGAAACCTGACTGTTGATTGGTACATGCCAGTACGCATCCGTCATGTCTATGGAGACTGTGTATGCCCTTTTGGGCAGAAGGGTCCATATGTGCTGAAGCATCAGTATTCTGAACTTGTAGTTCACAATGAACTTGTTGAGTGGAGATGGGTCCAGAATGACTCTGAGCTTTTCCGAATCCTTTTTCGAAACACAGAATAGCCTTCCTTGAAACTTGATGGACTTTGCTTTCCATATTTCTTTCTTGTCCAGTAATTCCTGAACATATTCTTCCAAAACTGGGGTTGAGGGTTGGAAGAAATGAGGAAAGCTTGGTGGAGTCGGGTTCCAACTCCACCCTAGTCCTATCTTGATCAGGCTGTGGGCCCAAGAATCGAAGGTCCACCGATCCTGAAAATGGAGAAGTCTCCCTCCTACCGGCAGCATCTCACTTTGAGTGCTTGTTGGAGGATTTACCTCCTTGGCCACGTCCACCCTTGTAGCCTCTTCCTCTGAAGGGGCGTCTAGAGGAACCTTGAAAGGATCCTCGAGACTTCTGCTTAAAAGATGCCGATTGCCTTTCAAAGGCTGGGGTGACAGTCGCCAGTGTTTGGGGCACCAGTTGAAAGGTGGTGGTAGGTTGTGCCACTGTGTGGAACACCGTGGCCACAGGCAGCTGTTGGTGTTGCTGTCTTGGTTGAGAGGGCAACCGAGGTCGTTTAGACTTGTTCTTCGATTGTGGACCTCCTTCAGCCGAAGATTTCCTGTTTGAGGATAAGCCCCACTTGGAGAGCAGATTTCTGTTCTCCGAGGCAGCCTTATCTACGACCTCTTTGACCACGTCACCAGGAAAGAGGTCTTTTCCCCAGATATTAAAAGCTATGAACTTCCTGGGTTCGTGTTTTACAGAGGCGGAAACAAGCACGAACTCTATACAAGCCTGACAAAGTTGTACAGGTCCTTAGTTACTGTAGCCAAGTGAGCCTTGGCAAAGACCATATACCTGTCTGGGGTATCAGGAATGCTAGCCATTGTTTCTAGCCCTGTTTGGAGAGACATAGACACAGCCAGGCGTTCTTTAGTCTCGTGTTCTCTTTTTAAGAGAAACTCTGACAGCTTTGGGAGGTCCTCGTTGAACTGTCGTCCAGCGATATCGGCCTCCAGCTTCCCGACTGAAAAGGTAACATGACCGTCCTTCCAGTCTTTATCATCTGAAGGGAAAGCAAGGGAGAAAGGCTTGCATTCTTCTAGCGTGGGACAGGGTTTTCCTGCCCTCGCCGCCTTCAGGGCTGCTTTAAGCCCTTTATCCATAAAGGGAAAAGCACGTTGAGGGTCAACAATAAATGATGGGTATTTCTTGCTCAAAGCCGGCACCTTTGAGCTAGTGTTTGCCCTCTCTTTTAGGTTTGACGCAAGCATTGCTTGCGCCTTAGCGAGCTCAAAGACAATTACTTCTTAGGGCTCAGTCTCTTCTTTGGCTACCGGTTCATTTTTGAGTCGGTCATAACAGTCTGGGTAGGCCCTTCTGCTGGGCCAAAACTCAATCTCCTCCTCTGGAATGGTACCCAGTTTCTCCGAGAGGAGGATCCTGCCTGCTGACATATTCATATGTTCCGCATACCTCCACGGGTTAACGTCGGAGAATGCAGGAAGGTCCTTAACATTTAGCTTCTTCGGGGCTAGGCGCGAAGAAACTAACTGCTCAATTTCTGTCCGGAAAGTGGTCTCTTTCTCGGTAGACTTCTTCCGTAAGTCATAAACCATTGACATTAAGGACTGGAGAGTACTAGTAATCGTCTCCAGACGAGGCGGTTGCGAAGATGTTGAGGATGCTGGCTCAGCACCCGCAGCCGAAGAAACCGAAGCCACTTCGACGTTCTCCATATCACTAGCAGGAGGGAAAACTGCCTCCTGGTCTAACTCTTCTACAAGGAGATTCTCCTCGGTCTCCTCAGAGACGACAGACATATTGTCGTCTAAATGGATACTTTCCAAAGTATCCGCAACATCAGGTTCTTTAGGTTTCTGAACCTGAATCTGCACCAAAGGGATTGCAGGTTTCGTCTGGGGGATGATAGCGTCATCACGCGCTCCGGGGAAGAGACAGTCCCTCATCCTAGCATTAGGAAGGTATGGGCCCGAGGTGTTCTTTTGAAAACCTCTTACCCATTTACGCAGTACAGCCCTAGCTGCATCATTAGACTCTGTAGACTTTTGTTCATCAAAAGCCTCCTTAACCAACTTCTCACACACGGTACATACCTTTGGGTCCCAGTACTTGAGAGCCCCTTTGGTGATGGAACAGCGGGCGTGAGACCTACACACGCCATGTCCGTAGAAGTCCTTGCTGCAGACCTTACAAAAGTTGTTCCTGCACTCGGGATGCTCCTCCTGTAAATAAAAGAAAAGCAAATGAGTTTTCTGTGAAATCTTCTGATTTCAACATAACAACAGTTATTATATTTAACTTGGATAAGGTAAGCTATAGAAGGAAAGACACCCACATGTGTTTCCCGATCAGCCATTTGCTATGACCCCCCCCCCCCATATTGAACTAAAAAATTCATAAAGAAATAAATAATAAAAGAGGAAATATCAAAGATATTTAGTTTCTTCTTGACACCTCCTCTTAAAATGTTGAATATAGTGGATGATATTAAATGGATATATCCATTATTATAGAAGAGAATCATCTCTCTATATGGTGGTCTCACAAATGGCTGTACAAGAACCACTTGTAGGCTGGAAAAAATAATAATTTTTTCTGGGTACAGCAGTTGCCGGCGGCAGTATGCCGTCAATGTTGCCGACACTGCTGTCCCTGTCGACACTGCCGGCCCCGTTGACATTGCCGGCCCCGCCGACACTGCCGGCCCAGCCGACACTGCCGCGCCTGCCGGTAATGCTGGGCCTGCCGGCAATGCCGGCCCTGCCGACACTGGCGGCCTCGCCGACACTGCCGGCCCCGCCGGCAAAGTCGGCATGATGGGCTAGCTAGCTTATGCCGGCAGGCCAACGTCTTGTCAAACCTGCCGGCAATTGCCGGCAATAAAATAATATAAGTAGCCGACAAAGTCGGTCCTGCCGACAATGTCAGCCTAGCCGGCATCGTCAGCATATTGGGCTAGTCCGGCATATGCCGGAAGGCTGGTATCTACCAGACCTGCCGGCAACAGCCGGCAATATAATGTTCAATATTTGGATAGAAGGCATAGGATAGTTGCCGGCAAGCTACACAGTTGCCGGCAGATATACCTAGGACCAAACCAGCGGCATCGGTCTACGATGTCCAAGGAAAGGGTTAACAGCGAACTGTTAGCCTAGCCATCCAAAACTGTCGGTAGAATTAACTGCTGACGTAGCCCATGATTGATAGTAGGAGAAAAAGATAAGGATAGAAGACGGCAAAGATCAACTAAGACGTCTACATCCTGAAAGAGAGTGCCAGTGGAAGAGGGAAATAAATTCGGGCTTCCACTCAACCATATCCCATCTTAAGGCATATGGAAGGCAGTCCAAGGGAGGACTCTAAGGAACACTCAAAGATATGAGGTTATCTGGCAGCAGCATACTAGCTACGGACAGAAAAACTCAAGCCAGGTCCAGAGACGTCCATAGGAGCATATGTAGGACCATGGCCGTAAGGGTGTTGGATCATTCAACACGAAAGAGATAGCGGAGCAGGGGTGAATAGTCGATAAGAAAGTTAATACCCTAGGGCCATACCTAACCTGAAGGATTCTGTCCTCATAGTAACCTCAAATAGGGGAATTCAATTCCCCAGGTTGGGTTAGGCAATGAGAGAACGTCCGAAAACGAACTCTAAGAGAACAGAATCTCGTACCAGGGATCAAAACAGGGAAGAAACCTATCTTCCAGTTAAGAACCCCTAATACAGGACTGTCTGCTAGACCATAAGGCGGAAATTGTGAAACAATAACCACCAAGGTCTAGGGAGGCTAGCCTCCTGAACAGCAACTAGCCCTACTGGAATACCGACAAGCTAACTCAGTTACCGGTATAAATCCAGGTAGCTAGATGTCTAACACAGACTTTACTCTGATGTCCCTTCCTCCACTCCAAACTCAATGCTGACAAGCTACTCAGTTGACAGCTCAGAGAAAAGGAGAGAGAAGCGAAACGCCCCAGAGAATTTACCAAACCATAGGTAACAGCATATTCACTGAGGATAGCCTAAGCTAATCAGAAGGAAAGGGAATTACTCTTATATCTCATAGAGATAGTATTGACTTAAAGGGGCAATGATGTGTATCTTACCCCTAAAGACAATACAAGAGTAATGGGGACATAAAAAGTATACTAAAGCACTAAAGCTATTAAGCTAAAGAGCTTAGAGAAACGTTCTACGTAACTCTAGTATACTATTATGGAAGAGGAAAAACAAATAGTAATATCTTAATTGTATAAAATATTACCTGAGCTTCAATAAAACTTTACCAGGAAGGTTATATCATGCATTAGGTGTGAAAGTGCCTAGGCTACTAGCCTAGCACCCGTGAGGCTCTTATGAAAGGCCAAAAACACGACAACAATGACATAATATAAAAATCCCTAGCTAAACTTCTAGATAGCTAAAGTTATTAAAGCAATAATGTCGGGAATATCGTTCTTGCTAAACAAATGAACAAAAGAACGATCGCGTTCATGACACCATCCGGCTGGCAACGGCTCTTGTTACGTTAATTACGATATCAATCGAGAGCAAAAACTGGCAAGAGCCTACATTTACACAATCTAAAAATATTACTTAACTTTCCAGATGCTGATGAAGCGGGAGAAATCATCATTAGCAAAGAAATTCCTCGAAAATAGCGAGATAACAATGAAAAATACTGTCACCAAAAGCTACAAACGAATGAATGTTTGGTGGCGTCGCGTAGCGCCAGAAGCCCGAACTATTTACACTACATGAGGAGAGTCGAGTGTTTACCTCGCTAACGACTCTCCTATTTTTTCTTGCCACATTCCCTCTCATAATGAAAGGCTATTTGGGGTGTAAATAGCTATGAGACGTGTCAAGATATGTCCTTACGCGATATCCCTTGGAGAGATTTAAGGGATACTCTCTCCAGGAGTTAGAATTCTGGGTACCTTCAGTAAATTCTCTGGGATGTATCACTGTAGTCACATATAACTTAGGAAGCTACCAACGAAGGAACTTCCATCAGCAAGACATGGCCTAAGCCCCCCCCCCCCCCCAAATGTCTTTTTTGGGCTCAAGCCATGTCGTCCTTATGGAAGTTCCTAAAGGGTAGCTTCCTTGGGTATATATAACTACGGCGATATTCCCAGAGAATTTACCTTAAGGTACCCAGAATTCTAACTCCTGGAGCGAATAGCCCTAATAAAAGAACCAGGGATAACGCGAAATATCAGAGGACGTATTCTTGACACGCCACATAGCAATCTGCACCCCGAACAGAGTTAACACTTCGAAGGGGTCAATTGGCAAGAAATTGAAAACGAGAAAGAAAGGAGAGCCGCTCGCAAGGTATCTCTCCTCTCCCGTTTCGTAAGCGTGAATTGCGCCGCTCACGGCGCCATCTGTATTCCTTTTTGCGTAGCTCAACAACTCGGTGTTTTTTCCCTGTGTTTCTCGCAATTCTTGGATTATTTCAACTTATAATGCTTTCTCCAACTTTTTCTGCTTCTGATAAGTTGAGTACTATTTCTTTTATGTATATATGTAAGCTCTTGGTAATTTTAAAAGTGATTTCATAGTCTCCCTCCTACCGGTATCATCTGACTTTGACTGCTGTTGCCCTGAGGCCTTGCCTCCTTGACCGCGATCACCCCTGAATCCCCTCCCCCTTGAGAGGCGTCTAGACGAACCTCTGGCTGCTCCTCTAGGCTTCGCTTGAAAGGTAGTTGACTGTCTTTCGAACGCTGGGTTAAATGCCGGAGACTACGTCGACACGGCTTGGGGTACCCACTGGTACGTGGTCGGGGTTTGTGCCACCATCTGGGGCACTGTAGGCATAGGAAATTGCTGTTGCTGCTGCTGTCTAAATGGCTTGACTGGCCGAGAGGGTAGCCTAGTCTTCTTAGTCTTCCTCTTTGGTGGGGGACCCTCATCCGGGGAAGACTTTCTCTTGAGGGATAGGCCCCACTTCTGGAGAAGGTTTCTATTCTCCGTGGCGGCCTTATCTACAACCTCCTTGACCACTTCACTAGGGAAGAGTTCTTTGCCCCAAATGTTGGAGGAGATTAGCTTCATTGGCTCGTGCCTCACCGCAGCCGAGGCGAACACGAACTCCCTACAAGCCCTCCTAGATTTGACGAAGCTATAAAGGTCCTTCGTCACTGTGACTAGGTGTGTCTTAGCCACTACCATGAACATCTCATGGACCTTGGGGTCACTTGCCATTGTCTCCAGAGTTGTTTGATGAGACATTGAGGTAGCAAGTCTTTCTTTTATCTCAAGCTCCCTTTGCAAAAGAAAGTCAGACAGCTTGGGGAGGTTCTCACCGAACTGACGTCCGGCAATATCGGCCTCCAACTTCCCGACTGAGAAGGTAAGATGGACGTCCTTCCAGTCCTTGTGGTCCATGGGTAGGGCCAAAGACAGAGGTTTACACTCCTCCAAGGAGGGGCATGGCTTACCTGCCTCGACTGCTTTCAGCACAGCCGTAAACCCTTTCTACATAAAAGGGAAGGCTCTAGAAGGAGAGGACACAAAGGAAGGGTGCTTCTTACTCAAAGCAGGTACCTTCGAGTTTGAGAAGCCCCTCTCTTTCATCGAGCTTGACAATAAAGCTTGAGCCTTAGCGTGGTCCAAAACTATGACCTCCTTCGGCTCTGTTTCTTCCTTTGAGGCTGGTTCCTTCCTTAGACGGACATAACAGTCCGGACACGACTCCTTGCTGGGCCAGAATTCCACCTCCTCAAGGGGGACTGAGCCCAACTTCTCCGAAATGACGATTTTTCCCGTCGTCATAGGCATGTGCTCAGCATACTTCCAATGGTTAACATCTGAGCACAAGGGAAGGTCTTTCACGCTGAGCTTCTTCTGGGGCCCACGTGATGCTGCAAGTCTCCGCATCTCCAGCTCCATTGCAGCCGCCTTCTCATTATTCTCCCTCTGCATCTGTTGGATCATTCCAACGATAGAGGAAAGGGTCTTTCCCAGCTCATCTGGGAGAGAGGACGATGTTGAGGGAATAGGTTCAGGGGCCTGAACCGGAGTAGCCGACACCTCGTCGACCTCTTCCTCTTCATTGTCTGGAGCCTGCTCTTCATCCTGGTCTTCTGCCAGAAGGTCATCTTCCAGATGCTCGGACACCTCCGACATCCTATCGTCCAATTGGATGTCCTGCAGGGCGTCCGCAACTTCAGAATCCACAGGGATCTGAACCATTGGTATCTCCACTTGAGGCTGGGGAATCACTGCATCAGCTGACGCCCTGGGTAAAAGGTAAGCCCTCATCTTCTCACTTGGAAGATAGGGCCCAGAAGTGTTCTTCTGAAAGCCCCTTACTCAGGTACGAAGCTTCTCCCTCGCTGCGTCCCTTGACTCCGCCGTCTTAGGGGAATCAAAACCCGCAGTAATCAGGTTTGTGCACACGGTATATACCTGCGATCCCAATACCGGAGATCACCTTTGGAGACTGCGCTTGCTGCGTGCCTCCTACACAAATCATGTCCGCAGAAGTTCTTGCTGCGGACGTTGCAGAAAACGCTTCCACACTTCGGATGGTCCTCCTGTAAAGAGAAGAAAATTCCATGGGTATCAAGTGAACTACGTATCACTGGATATACATAGCTTACCACAACTAAACTAGAAAGGAAAGACACACACTTATATTTCCCGCACAGTCAATTGCTGCAACCTTCCAGATAATAAAATCGTATGGTTAATCTATTCTAGAGCAACCAATGAATAATTTCCAGAGGAAACAGGTGTAGCTCACACCCAAAAAATGATTTTAAAATGCTGGATAGTAGACAAGAAAGAACTCACTTTCTTTATCTGTAAGGTTACACCAAAGGGTTGTGCGAGACAACACAAAAGTGTTAGAAAAACTCAGTGTTGTAACAAATACTATACTATAGTTTTCTCCCTACAGTATATACTATACTGAAAAATACTGGCTACAGTATAGAAGGTAATGTGCCTTCTAGTTTCAACTAGTTTCAAAGTATACTACTTAAGAACTATAAGGTGGAAGAACGCTGATTCAAATGCATGTGCCGGCCGGCAATGACTGCCAGCCAGCAACTACACAAGATAGCACCCGGCTGCCGGCCACCAATCGTAGCGGCCAGCAGACAATGGTGTGATATATAGCCGGCCGGCAAAGGTATACAACCAATGCCGGCCGGCAGCAAAAGAACCAGAGAACTCCGACTGCCCGGCTGCCGGCCTGAGTGGCCGGCAGCTGGGCTAGGGTACAACACTAGAAGAAAAACAGAATGGATACCGGGATAAGAGACTGTACTACCTCATAACACGGCAACCCGAAAGAGTGCACATAAGGAAGGGGAGAATATAACTTCAGGCTTCCTGACCAATGCCATCTGGCTCTACAGACAAACATGGATGAGAGACCAAGGGAGGTCCGGGCAGCACTCAAAGCAGAAGACCCTTGCCGGCCGGCACGCACTGCCGGCCGGCAAGGGACTGAGTCAACCCCACATCCTAACCTATGCTAGGTACAGATGTAGAATGACGGACAGGAATGCAATGGCTAGGCCATCACAAAGGAAAGAGTGGGAAAGGGAAAAGAGGGTCCTGCCAACCTTGCTCTAATAATGAATCACCCGCAGCCAAGAAAACTCATCTTAGCCTAGGGGAGATCCAAGGAGGGAGGCCAGCAATACTTGCCAACTCCCTCGGAACCAAAGCAAGGAAGGCGTTGTTATTCACGGAAAAAAAGGATCTTATCCTCCACACCGAGAACAACAACACAGGACTAGTCTGCTAGATCACAAAAAGAAGGAATCATCTCATACAGAAACCTTCGAAAGTGAACTAAGGAGGCTAAGCCTCCTATGTCTGTTGTTAGTCTAGCGAGGGAATCTCAACCACAAGCTAGACATAAACAGACTCAGACTAAGAACTCTGATGTCCTGCCCCCTCCCTGAAGCCAGACTTACTGGAAACAGGAAGGAACAGAAACACCCTAATATAGTTGTATCTAAAGTCAATTCAGATAAACCATTAGGGTTAAGCCCAAGGCTTAAACAGAGGGAAAGGGATTGCACCCCTTTTCCGAAAAGAAGAGGGCAACCGGGGAGTGTGAGAAAGTATACTAAGGCCCCAGAGACAACTAGCCTAGGCGCAATGAGAATCGATTACCTAAATCACCGAAACTCACTCGTATACTATCTTGGAAGAAATCAACATAATCTTAAATGTATAAAACTGCCTAAAGCTTCAATAAAATTTTAAAACACTCGGAAATCTGAATATCATGCAGGAAAGTACTAGGGCCAAACGACTAGGCTACAAGGTCTAGCGTAGGCCAGAATCGGCAAATCCTTCGCCAAAACAAAAATACTAAAAGCATCATATAAAGAAATCCTATGTAACGCTAAACAGCTAAAATTATTAAAGCGAAACAGCCGGGAACGTCGCTCTGGCTAACTAAATAACTCATACCTAGCGAGCGACAGCGTCCAGGACGCCTCCGGTAGACAACAGCTCATGTAACAACGATATCACTATGAAATCACTTTTAAAATTACCAAGAGCTTACATATATAAATAAAAGAAATAGTACTCAACTTATCAGAAGCAGAAAAAATTGGAGAAAGCATTATAAGTTGAAATAATCCAAGAATTGCTAGAAACACAGGGAAAAAACACTGAGTTGTTGAGCTACGCAAAAAGGAATACAGATGGCGCCGTGAGCGGCGCAATGCACGCTTACAAAACGGGAGAGGAGAGATACCTTGCGAGCGGCTCTCCTTTCTTTCTCGTTTTCGTTTTCTTGCCAATTGACCCCTTCGAAGTGTTAACTCTGTTCGGGGTGCAGATTGCTATGTGGCGTGTCAAGAATACGTCCTCTGATATTTCGCGATATCCCTGGTTCTTTTATTAGGGCTATTCGCTCCAGGAGTTAGAATTCTGGGTACCTTAAGGTAAATTCTCTGGGAATATCGCCGTAGTTATATATACCCAAGGAAGCTACCCTTTAGGAACTTCCATAAGGACGACATGGCTTGAGCCCAAAAAAGACATTTTGGGGGGGGGGGGGGGCTTAGGCCATGTCGTGCTGATGGAAGTTACTTCGTTGGTAGCTTCCTAAGTTATATGTGACTACAGTGATATATCCCAGAGAATTTACTGAAGGTACCCAGAATTCTAACTCCTGGAGCGAGTATCCCTTAAATCTCTCCAAGGGATATCGCTTAAGGACATATCTTGACACGTCTCATAGCTATATACACCCCAAATAGCCTTTCATTACGAGAGGGAATGTGGCAAGAAAAAATAGGAGAGTCGTTAGCGAGGTAAACACTCGACTCTCCTCATGTACTGTAAATAGTTCGGGCTTCCGGCGCTACGCGACGCCACCAAACATTCATTGGTTTGTAGCTTTTGGTGACAGTATTTTTCATTGTTATCTCGCTATTTTCGAGGAATTTCTTTGCTAATGATGGATTCTCCCGCTTCATCAGCATCTGGAAAGTTAAGTAATATTTTTAGATTGTGTAAATGTAGGCTCTTGCTAGTTTTTGCTCTCGATTGATATCGTAATTAACGTAACAAGAGCCGTTGCCAGCCGGATGGTGTCATGAACGCGATCGTTCTTTTGTTCATTTAGTTAGCAAGCACGATATTCCCAACATTATTGCTTTAATAACTTTAGCTATCTAGAAGTTTAGCTAAGGATTTTTATATTATGTCATTGTTGTCGTGTTTTTGGCCTTTCATAAGAGCCTCACGGGTGCTAGGCTAGTAGCCTAGGCACTTTCACACCTAATGCATGATATAACCTTCCTGGTAAAGTTTTATTGAAGCTCAGGTAATATTTTATACAATTAAGATATTACTATTTCTTTTTCCTCTTCCATAATAGTATACTAGAGTTACGTAGAACGTTTCTCTAGGCTCTTTAGCTTAATAACTTTAGTGCTTTAGTATACTTTATATGTCCCCATTACTCTTGTATTGTCATTAGGGGTAAGATAGACATCATTGCCCCTTTAAGTCAATACTATCTCTATGAGATATAAGAGTAATTCCCTTTCCCTCTGATTAGCCTAGGCTATCCTCAGTGAATATGCTGTTACCTATGGTTTGGTAAATTCTCTGGGGCATTTCGCTTCTCTCTCCTTTTCTCTGAACTGTCAACTGAGTAGCTTGTCAGCATTGAGTTTGGAGTGGAGGACGGGACATCAGAGTAAAGTCTGTGTTAGACATCTAGCTACCTGGATTTATACCGGTAACTGAGTTAGCTTGTCGGTATTCCAGTAGGGCTAGTTGCTGTTCAGGAGGCTAGCCTCCCTAGACCTTGGTGGTTATTGTTTCACAATTTCCGCCTTATGGTCTAGCAGACAGTCCTGTATTAGGGGTTCTTAACTGGAAGATAGGTTTCTTACCTGTTTTGATCCCTGGTACGAGATTCTGTTCTCTTAGAGTTCGTTTTCGGACGTTCTCTCATTGCCTAACCCAACCTAGGGAATTGAATTCCCCTATTCGAGGTTACTATGAGGACAGAATCCTTCAGGTTAGGTATGGCCCTAGGGTATTACCTTTCTTATCGACTATTCACCCCTGCCCCGCTATCTCTTTCGTGTTGAATGATCCAACACCCTTACGGCCATGGTCCTACATATGCTCCTATGGACGTCTGTGGACCTGGCTTGAGTTTTTCTGTCCGTAGCTAGTACGCTGCTGCCAGATAACCTCATATCTTTGAGTGTTCCTTAGAGTCCTCCCTTGGACTGCCTTCCATATGCCATAAGATGGGATATGGTTGAGTGGAAGCCCGAATTTATTTCCCTCTTCCACTGGCACACTCTTTCAGGATGTAGACGTCTTAGTTGATCTTTGCCGTCTTCTATCCTTATCTTTTTCTCCTACTATCAATCATGGGCTACGTCAGCAGTTAATTCTACCGACAGTTTTGGATGGCTAGGCTAACAGTTCGCTGTTAACACTTTCCTTGGACATCGTTGATCGATGGCTGCTGGTAAGGCCCTAGGCATGTCTGCCGGCAACTGAGTAGCTTGTCGGCAACTGTCCTAAACCTTCCATCCAAAAATAAACATAGGCTGACATTGTCAGCCACCTGTAATATTATTGCCGGCAGGTTCGACAAGACGTTGGCCTGCCAGCATAAGCTAGCTAGCCCATCATGCTGACGTAGACCGATGCTGGTGGTTTGGTCCTAGGTATATCTGCCGGCAACTGTGTAGCTTGCCGGAAACAAATCCTATGCCTTCTATCCAAATATTGAACATTATATTGCCGGCTGTTGCCGGCAGGTCTGGTAGATACCAGCCTTCCGGCATATGCCGGACTAGCCCAATATGCTGACGATGCCGGCTAGGCTGACGTTGTCGGCAGGACCGACTTTGTCGGCTACTTATATTATTTTATTGCCGGCAATTGCCGGCAGGTTTGACTAGACGTTGGCCTGCCGGCATAAGCTAGCTAGCCCATCATGCCGACGTTGCCGGCGGGGCCGGCAGTGTCGGCGAGGCCAGCAGTGCCGGCAGGGCCGGCATTGCCGGCAGGCCCAGCATTACCGGCAGGCGCGGCAGTGTCGGCTGGGCCGGCAGTGTCGGCGGGGCCGGCAATGTCAACGGGGCCGGCAGTGTCGGCAGGGACAGCATTGTCGGCAACATTGACTGCATACTGCCGCCGGCAACTGCTGTACCCAGAAAAAATTATTATTTTTTCCAGCCTACAAGCGCTTCTTGTACAGCCATTTGTGAGACCATCATATAGAGAGATGATTCTCTTCTATAATAATGGTTATATCCATTTAATATTATCCACTATATTCAACATTTTAAGAGGAGGTGTCAAGAAGAAACTAAATATCTTAGATATTTCTTCTTTTTTTATTTATTTCTTTATGAATTTTTTAGTTCAATATGGGGGGGGGTGGGGTCATAGCAAATGGCTGATCGGGAAACACATGTGGGTGTCTTTCCTTCTATAGCTTACCTTATCCAAGTTAAATATAATAACTGTTGTTATGTTGAAATCAGAAGATTTCACAGAAAACTCATTTGCTTTTCTTTTATTTACAGGAGGAGCATCCCGAGTGCAGGAACAACTTTTGTAAGGTCTGCAGCAAGGACTTCTACGGACATGGCGTGTGTAGGTCTCACGCCCGCTGTTCCATCACCAAAGGGGCTCTCAAGTACTGAGACCCAAAGGTATGTACCGTGTGTGAGAAATTGGTTAAGGAGGCTTTTGATGAACAAAAGTCTACAGAGTCTAATGATGCAGCTAGGGCTGCACTGCGTAAATGGGTAAGAGGTTTTCAAAAGAAGACCTCGGGCCCATACCTTCCTAATGCTAGGATGAGGGACTGTCTCTTCCCCGGAGCGTGTGATGACGCTATCATCCCCCAGACGAAACCTTCAATCCCTTTGGTGCATATTCAGGTTCAGAAACCTAAAGAACATGATGTTGCGGATACTTTGGAAAGTATCCATTTAGACGACAATATGTCTGTCGTCTCTGAGGAGACCGAGGAGAATCTCCTTGTAGAAGAGTTAGACCAGGAGGCAGTTGTCCCTCCTGCTAGTGATATGGAGAACGTCGAAGTGGCTTCGGTTTCTTCGGCTGCGGGTGCTGAGCCAGCATCCTCAACATCTTCGCAACCGCCTCGTCTGGAGACGATTACTAGTACTCTCCAGTCCTTAATGTCAATGGTTTATGACTTACGGAAGAAGTCTACCGAGAAAGAGACCACTTTCCGGACAGAAATTGAGCAGTTAGTTTCTTTGCGCCTAGCCCCGAAGAAGCTAAATGTTAAGGACCTTCCTGCATTCTCCGACGTTAACCCGTGGAGGTATGCGGAACATATGAATATGTCAGCAGGCAGGATCCTCCTCTCGGAGAAACTGGGTACCATTCCAGAGGAGGAGATTGAGTTTTGGCCCAGCAGAAGGGCCTACCCGGACTGTTATGACCGACTCAAAAATGAACAGGTAGCCAAAGAAGAGACTGAGCCCAAAGAAGTAATTGTCTTTGAGCTCGCTAAGGCGCAAGCTATGCTTGCGTCAAACCTAAAAGAGAGGGCAAACACTAGCTCAAAGGTGCCGCCTTTGAGCAAGAAATACCCATCATTTATTGCTGACCCTCAACGTGCTTTTCCCTTTATGGATAAAGGGCTTAAAGCAGCCCTGAAGGCGGCGAGGGCAGAAAAACCCTGTCCCACGCTAAAAGAATGCAAGCCTTTCTCCCTTGCTTTCCCTTCAGATGATAAAGACTGGAAGGACGGTCATGTTACCTTCTTAGTCGGGAAGCTGGACGCCGATATCGCTGGACGACAGTTCAACGAGGACCTCCCAAAGCTGTCAGAGTTTCTCTTAAAAAGAGAACACGAGACTAAAGAACGCCTGGCTGCGTCTATGTCTCTCCAAACAGGGCTAGAAACAATGGCTAGCATTCCTGATACCCCAGACAGGTATATGGTCTTTGCCAAGGCTCACTTGGCTACAGTAACTAAGGACCTGTACAACTTTGTCAGAGCCAGGACGGCTTGTAGAGAGTTCGTGCTTGCTTCCGCCTCTGTAAAACACGAACCCAGGAAGTTCATAGCTTCTAATATCTGGTGAAAAGACCTCTTTTCTGGTAATTTGGTCAAAGAGGTCGTAGATAAGGCTGCCTCGGAGAACAGAAATCTGCTCTCTAAGTGGGGCTTATCCTCAAACAGGAAATCTTCGGCTGAAGGAGGTCCCCAATCGAAAAACAAGTCTAAACGACCTCGGTTGCCCTCTCAACCAAGACAGCAACACCAACAGCTTCCTGTGGCCACGGTGTTCCACACAGTGGCACAACCTACCACCACCTTTCAACTGGTGCCCCAAACACTGGCGACTGTCACCCCAGCCTTTGAAAAGCAATCGGCTTCTTTTAAGCTAAAGTCTCGAGGATCCTTTCGAGGTTTCTCTAGACGCTCCTTCAGAGGAAGAGGCTACAAGGGTGGATTTGGCCAAGGAGGTAAATCCTCCAACAAGCACTCAAAGTGAGATGCTGCCGGTAGGAGGGAGACTTCTCCATTTTCAGGATCGGTGGACCTTCGATCCTTGGGCCCACAGCCTGATCAAGATAGGACTAGGGTGGAGTTGAAACCCGACTCCACCAAGCTTTCCTCATTTCTTCCAACCCTCAACCCCAGTTTTGGAAGAATATGTTCAGGAATTACTGGACAAGAAAGTAATATGGAAAGCAAAGTCCATCAAGTTTAAAGGAAGGCTATTCAGTGTTTCGAAAAAGGATTCGGAAAAGCTCAGAGTCATTCTGGACCTATCTCCACTCAACAAGTTCATTGTGAACTACAAGTTCAGAATACTGATGCTTCAGCACATATGGACCCTTCTGCCCAAAAGGGCATACACAGTCTCCATAGACATGACGGATGCGTACTGGCATGTACCAATCAACCGTCAGGTTTCCCCCTACCTAGGGTTCAAGCTCCGGAAAAGAAGATATGTTTTCGGAGCCATGCCCTTCAGTTTGAACATCGCACCAAGAATATTTACAAAGCTTGCGAACGCAGTTACTCGACAACTACGCCTTAAGGGTGTTCAGGTAATGGCTTACCTGGACGACTGGCTGGTGTGGGCAGCATCCATGGAAGAATGCGTGCAAGTCTCCATAAAGGCGATCCAGTTCCTAGAGTATCTATGGTTCAAGATAAACTGTCTACAGCTCAAAAGTTCCAGTGGCTGGGAGTTCACTGGGACTTACAGTCACATTGCCTCTCGTTGCCGATGGCAAAGAGAAAGGAGATGGCAGGGGCCGTCAAAAATCTTCTTTGTTCTCGAAGAATATCAAGAAGACAACGGGGGAGAGTGTTGGGGTCCCTCCAGTTTGCCTCTTTGACGGACCCACTTTTGAGAGCACTATTAAAAGATGCATCAGGGATCTGGAGAAAATTCTCTTACAACGATCGAAGAGATCTACTAAGACCACTACCAAGTCGTCTGCGATCAATTCTCAAGCCATGGTCGGAAGTGAAGAGCTTAAGAGGAAAAGTACCCTTGCAACCACCCCCTCCTGCAGTCACCGTCCACACGGATGCCTCAAAGGAAGGAGGGGGGGTCATTCTCATCATCGAAAGGTACAGGGAACTTGTTCCCCCTCTTTAAGTCCTTCCACATCAATTACCTGGAAGCCATGGCAGTGTTTCTTTCCCTGAAGAAACTGAAACTTCGCCACTCTATCCACATTTGTCTGGTTCTAGACAGCGAAGTGGTTATGAGATGCATAAATCGACAAGGTTCGAGATCGCCTCAGCTAAATCATGTGATACTAGCAATCTTTCATCTGTCCAAGAAGATGAAATGCCACTTATCAGCAGTCCACATTCCAGGATTCCGCAATGTGACAGCGGACGCTCTATCCAGGTTCAGCCCGATATAGTCCGAATGGTCCCTAGACGCAGGATCATTCTTGTTCATATTGAACAAAGTCCCGGGACTGCAAGTAGATCTCTTCGCAACGAGCAACAACAAGAAGTTGGCCCGGTACGTAGCCCCGTACGAGGATCCTCTAGCAAAAGCAACGGACGCAATGTCCCTGGATTGGAACAGATGGTCCAGGATTTACCTGTTCCCACCAACCAACCTATTGTTGAAAGCCCTCGACAAATTGAGATCCTTTCGGGGAAGGGCAGCGATAGTGGCCCACAAGTGGCAAGGCAGTGTTTGGTTTCCGTTGGTAACAGAACTACGCCTGAAGCTGATCCCGTTGCCGGAACCAGTTCTGACTCAGCTAGTAAAAAATCGACTGTCTACGCTTCATCAGAGAAAACCCAGAATCTTCATCTCATGATTTTCTCACCTTAGCGGTCAAGAAAAGGTTCGGGATTTCGGCAGACAGTATTAATTTCTTAGAAGAGTACAAGTCAAAGTCAACAAGAAGACAATACGAATCTTCCTGGAAGAAATGGGTGGCCTTTGTTAAGGCGAAGAAACCTCAAGAGATTTCTACGGATTTCTGCTTGTCCTTCTTCATCCAACTTCACGGACAAGGACTAGCGGCTAATACGATTACGACATGCAAATCTGCCTTGGCTAGACCGATTCTTTATGCCTTCCAAGTGGACTTTTCTAATGAAATCTTCAATAATATTCCGAAAGTCTGTGCTAAACTTCGACCTGCAGCCCCTCCTAGGCCTATTCCATGGTCCTTGGATAAGGTGCTTCATCTGGCTTCGAACTTGAACAATGAAGATTGCTCACTAAAAGATTTGACTCAGAAAGTGATATTTTTATTTGCACTAGCCTCAGGAGCCAGAGTTAGTGAAATAGTGGCCCTCTCGAGGGATGACGGCCACATACAGTTTACACCAAATGGTGAACTAAATCTCTTTCCGGATCCGACGTTTCTCGCCAAGAATGAGCTACCCACTAAGAGATGGGGCCCCTGGAGAATCTGGCCTTTGAAGGAAGAAGCATCTCTCTGTCCAGTGGAATGCTTAAAGGTCTATCTTTGTAGATCTTCAGACTTTAGGGAAGGCCAACTTTTTAGGGGAGAGACTTCTGGTTCGACATTATCTTTGAAACAGATAAGGGCGAAAATCACTCACTTTATTCACAGAGCGGATCCTGATAGTACACCCGCAGGTCATGATCCGAGAAAGGTTGCCTTGTCTCTCAAATTTTTCCAAACTATGTTGTTTGATAATCTGCGTGCTTATACTGGTTGGAAGTCCTCCAGAGTATTTTTCATGCACTATGCGAAGCAACTGCAAGAACTAAAACTTCATGTGGTGGCTGCAGGCTGTGTAATAAAGCCTGTAGTATGATTACTGCGAAGGACAGTGCACTAATTGGGACTGTTAGTGAAAGGTGTACATGATAGACTTCGGTATATCATGATATTGAGTGTCGATATGGACATTATATACTGTCTTACTCAGTTAAGTGAACGTAAGCATATTATTTGACATGTGTGCCAGCATATTTATGCGTGATGTTTTTAGTAATAACATTTATTGAAATTTCCTATTTCATAGAGTGGCAATGTTTCTCTTGTAGACGAAACCTATTTATTTTGTTATTACCATTATGCTTTTTATGTCTATGTATAGCATCAAATATATGATTTAATCATAACTTCTGTGGTTCTTGTTAATAAACTATGGAAGGAATCTTTGCATCTATCTTGCCTTAAGATTATTTGATTATATTCAGAGCATCCTTGATCCTCTTGAGATCTTGAGGGACAAGATCCCTTGTTATGCAAACAGGTAAGTTTGGTTGTACTATGTTTGTTACTGTATTATGATTCCTACGCGAACATAAATTTGTCTGATTGGCAGACTTGGGAGGTACAGTACTCTATTCAGTACCTGATACAAACTACTCTTTACGTATATATGACACAATATACTTCTGCTTGCTAAATTGTTCCTTGAACTCACAATTCTCGGGTTTTTTCCTAGAGTCTATACAGACTTTCCCTGTAGGGGGTAGGAAGAACTGGCATATGACATGCTCAGTTGATTGATGTATTGCGGTAACATCAAGTGTCTTTGGTCTTTATGTCCAATTAGGAAATAGTCAACTCGAGATAACGGCACAATTAAATCCACAGATACATTAATGCTCTGGTAAACTTCCATCAGCACGACATGGCCTAAGCCCAAAAACCGGATTTTGAGCGTAGTGAAAAATCAATTTTTGGGTGAAAGAGCCATATCGTCCTGATGGACCCACCCTCCTTTGGTTAAAGGGTGGTTATCCCTCACTATGTTACTGTATCTGTAATAAATACTTTAAAAGCTACGGAAGAATGTTTGGTGGCGCCGCGTAGTGGCGGAAGCCCGAACTATTTACAGTACATGAGGAGAGTCTTGTGTTTACCTTGCTAACGACTCTCCTATTTTTTTTTGCCACATTCCCTCTCGTAATGAATGGCTATTTGGGGTGTAAATAGCTATGAGACGTGTCAAGATACGTCCTTACGCGATATCCCTTGGAGAGATTTAAGGGATACTCGCTCCAGGAGTTAGAATTCTGGGTACCTTCGGTAAATTCTCTGGGATATATCACTGTAGTCACATATAACTTAGGAAGCTATCAACAAAGGAACTTCCATCAGGACGACATGGCTCTTTCACCCAAAAATAGATTTTTCACTACGCTCAAAATCCGTTGTATATCCCACTCAGCCTATTTGCTAGTCTTCCTACTATATTAAAATATAGAGTTTCCTGATCAGGGAGACTCAAGGAAAAAAGCTCCACCCTTTAAGGGTTAGGAGTGTATTACTCCTGCCTTGAAGTGTTTAATATTGTAGGGTAATCCTAATACTGATTATTAATCAGAATATTGAAGAAATCATAATCATTCAATATAGGATTGGGCTCAGCAAATGCCTGTGTTGTTTATCCAAAATATATTGGAAATAATTACTTGTATAAACTATATAGTAGTTTTCTATCTGCAGTATATTCTATAATGCAGATATACTGGCTACCTGTATAAAATATACAGTAGTTCAGCCGGCATGTAGCCGGCATAGCTAGGTCTTACCAGTATACCAGGCATGCTAGCTAGAGAGAGAGAGATAGCATGGAAAAAAGGCTACTCCTTACTGTGAATGTATACAGTAATTAAGAATGTAAAAGTCTAATTTGACTGCCTTTTTCCAGAAAGAAGGTTCTAATAGAAGGGGAGAATGTACCATTCAGGCTTCCATGCAGCTACACTACTATTGCCGACATGGTACCGCCGATACACTGCCGGCCGGCAAGTCCAGCAGTACCAGTACAGTCGGCGTGCTGCCAACTGAGTCAGCACTATCTGTGCCGGCCTGGCCGGCAGTACCCCGGCAACAGGACCTGTAGCAGCAGTCCAAGGGAGGACTGAAGAACCTTGGGAACAGAAGGGACTTCCCTCTCACGGCCATCATGGTCGCCGGCAGCCATCTTGGCTGCCGGCTAGGACGGCAATTGCCGACAGATGATGTGGTTGGCGGCAGTATGCTCTGCCGTCAGCCAAAGACATGGCTCTTAAGGGAGTCTAGCTGGCTCCGGCAACCTACCAGCAAAGGAAGGTTGCAAGATACGGGCCTAAAGAAAGACAATGGCTCAGCCATCAAAAGAGGACAGAGGGGTAGGGAACAGGGTCCTGTAACGAGTGTGAGAGGAACTAGCAAAAATTGTCAATCCTACCACCTGTAAAAGAAACTCTGTTTCGGTATCGGCAGAATCCCAGGGAACAGGAGAGACTCAGTTCTCCAACCCAGATATTGCCGACACAGTTAAGGGGATGGCGGCACTGCCACCTCCTCTTAACAGAGAAGAAACAGAGTTCCAGTGCCACGTATCCTAGGCTAAAGAAAATTACTCTTCACCCCAGAGTACTGTGGCATAGGACTAGTCTTTTAGTCGCAAGGAGAAGATGGTACCCTACCATAACTTCAGGTGCGGCTAATAAGGGCCAACCTCCATTGCCGGCCACCTAGCTGGCAGGGGAATGATGGTATCCTACAACCCATTCGCCCTGCCGGCAGGTCGCCGACAAAAGACTAAATACTCTGAGATTCTGACTAAATCCCAAAACCTGATGGTATACTACAACCAACGGTTAAGGGAAGAGGCAAGACAAACCCAAAGTTAGCCATGTCTGAATAAAATTCAAGGCACGGCTATTAGGGTTGTAGCCTGAGGCTACACTCAGAGGGAAAGAGATTACCCTTAAGTCTCCAAAGAGACATGTAATGTTTCATAACATTCTAGGAGGTATCAGTCCCCACTGAATGAAAACAATACACGAGGGTAACCAGGGAAAGTCTGAACGTATAGTAAAACGTCTAGGTAAGGTTACCTAGGCTATACGAGATCTCGGTTACCTAAATCACCAAAACTCTAACTATACGATTGACAGAGAAAAGGGGGAAACAAAAATTATGCACATTATCGAAACTTTACAAGAGTAATTGCCTAAATAGCTAAATAATTAAAATAATTAAATAAAGCTAATAAAAACTGGAAGTCGTTCTGCTATCTAAATAACACATGCCTAACGAACGACGGCGCCATGGCGCCTCCAGTAACTGGCCTAGCTCTTAAACCCAATACAATACTCTAATTTCATTGTGAAACAGGAGCTAAAATATACTCAGAGTAAAGACCCGATACTCAACTTTCCAGAGGCGGAAGAAGATGGAGAAAGCATAATAATAATCCTGTAAAACGATCGAAAAGTTAGATCACCAGGAAATATCACCGAGCGAGATCGCTACAAAAAAAGGAATGTCCGCCGTCGTGGGAATGGCGCTGTTGTATTCCCAAGAGTATTACGAGAGCGGGGAGAGCCTTTGGACGGCTCCCTTTTGCCACATCCTCCTCGAAGCTAAAACGCTGTTTGGGGTGCAGATTGCTATGGAGTCGTGTCAAGAATGCGTCCGCTGATATTATGTGATATCCTTTGGAGAAATTTTAAGGATATTCGTGCCAGGAGTTAGAATTCTGGATGCCTAAAGGTAAAATTCTCTGGGAATATCACTGTAGGAAGCTACTGTAAGGAACTTCCATCACGACGGCATGACTTGAGCCCAGAAATATAATTGTTTAAATTCCTTCCTCATCAAAGGAGTCAATTATAAATTTTATCATTCTTGCTCCTAGCAACAATGCCATTAGTTCCAATTTCGGAATTGTCAATTCCTTAACGGGCGCCACTCGGCCCTTTGCTAAAATTATATTAGAGCTATCACCATTAGCTCTATAGGCCACACAACCATATGAAGTTTCACTAGCATCGCAGAATATGTGTAAGGTATCACCAGTTCCTAGGCTAGCACTCCTAGGAAAAGATATTTCAAAACACTTCTCCAAGTCCTTGCGTATTTCACTCCATTCCTCTTGTAGCGGGTTGGTGAGTTGTTCGTCCCAATTCAGATGTTCCTTCCACAATTTCTGCAAAAATATCCTTGCTTTCATAGTAACAGGGAGAAGCAATCCCAATGGATCGTATATTTGGGCAACGGTACTGAGAATCTCTCTCTTTGTTTGACTCGGTCTATTAATATGAGTTGGATTGATAGTTAAAACGCCTTTAATTGTATCCCAATTCAATCCCAATACTTTATAAATTTGGTTTTGTTTAGCTTCAATTTGATAAGCAGCAGCAATAATTTGTATAGACTCGCTATTGCTAACCCACTCCTTCAAATATAAGTGACCCTGAGAAAATATTTTGTTGGCATTAAAGTATAAATCCATCAACTCAGATTCACTATTAGCCGTAAATTGCAAATTATCTACGTACAAACCTTTCTTCAGTCTTTTCACTACATCCACTGTATTGGACCGGGGTAACCACGAGACCACAGTGGACAAGTGATGATTGATGGTTGCATTTAGAAGAAAAGCTGAGCATGTAGCTCCAAATAATACTACTCTAAATCTGTATACTATTAATTTACTATTGGGATCTGTTGGATTTTCTAACCATAAAAAACGCGTATAATTGCGATCTTCTTCACATAACTGTACCATTAAAAATGCCTTCTCAATATCACTAATGCAAACAAAAGTGTTAGTTCTAAATTGCAGCAGGACTTTGAGTAGATCAGCCGTTACGTGTGGTCCAGTCCATAGACAATCATTCAGGCTTAATCCATTTTTACCTTGTTTTGATGAGCAATCAAACACTATTCTTATTGGAGTAGTGGCACTGTCTTTAAGCACTCCATGATGTGCCAAGTAATGACAATCCACATCAGATTTATCATAGATCACCCTCTCAAGGAATCCTCTATCTTCTTGCTCTTGCAAGATTTTCTGATAATGATCCAAGTAATCCACATCCTTCTGAAACTTGATGTTCTGCTGTCGAAGTCTACTCATGGCTAAACCAAAATTTGTCTTCAATCTGAATCTATTGGTTCTCCTCGGCAATGCTACAACATACTGTTTATCAATTTCAGAATAGGTTATAGTGCTCTCAAAGTCCTTTAAGACCCTCTGGTCTTGTTCTTGCAACTCACTGCAATCTATTCCCAGTCTGTCCAAACTACACAAAGTGTCCAGATCAGTCTTGGGATTTTCATTATGAGTAGCTTCAATTCCTTCAATTTGTACAGCTAGCTTCAAAATTGTCACTTGAGTCTCCCTAGTGGGGGGAGCACTACATGTGCCTGACACCACATAACCGAATATGGTGGGCAACAATATTAAGTTTCTAACCTTTTTGAACCCTGGATGCAAAAAATTATAAACATTATCAACCCCTATCAACAATTCAATAGTTGATTGCTTCCTAACAGGCAAATCAAATTCTTTATCAGCCAAGCTGATCTTAGTTTTACATAACGACTTTAAACTTCTCTTAACGTCGAATTTCTTCGCATATTCTGGCAGCTCATCCACCACTATGCCGTCCATTATTATCAACTTACCTTTATGCGGTATGGCGACGCTTATAAACTCATATTCATGAACAGGTTTACTAGCTAGATAATCTCTCAAAGCAATCTTTTCAACTCCTTTGGACCTATAATGCAGTCTCTCTAGAGCCAATCTTTTAATAAATATCCTCTCGGCACAAGTATCCAACAGCCCTCTAAGTCGTACCATTCGACCTTTCTTCCCTTTCAGGGGAATTGTTGCTGTTGGTAATATGGATTGCTTACCTGACTTATTTGGTTTGTCCTGCTCATTTACTGATAGCGTTCCCACTTGTACACCACTTTGTTTATTCTTGTTTTGCTTTGTTGTTTGGTCTCTATCACACAAGATGGGATGATGTCTCATCATACCACCATTATTGCAACTTGATTTGTCACAGTCCACACTAAAATACTTCTTAGAAGCGCACACAAAACATAACTGCAAAGCTCTGATGCGATTCAACCTTTCATCTCTGGTTGCATAAGTTTTGCACTGTGTCCACCAATGTTCTTTATCACAAAGAGCACATCTTGTGGATTGCTGATGACTGGACTTATTCACATTTCCCTTGGTTTTCTGTCTAACAGCTTGGGATTGATTTACCGTGAATGTAGATATTGATGACAGAGTTTCAGTTTTATTCACATCAGTTGAAAAAAAAGTTTTTAGATTGCGAATCTCCTCTTCTAGGTATTTCTTAAAGGTGTCTAATACCAACCAATCGTCTCCACACCTACGCTTCACAGTCTCACTCATGCTTTGAGGCAATTTGGTATAGAGCAAAATAACATAAAGCTCATTTAATTCCAGCCTTTCACTTTCCAGCGATCTTATTGAGCATTCAAAATTAGCTCTGAGAGTTTGCAATGATTCAGAATTGGCAGCAGGAGACTGCATTTCTAGCAATCTCCTCACCAGAACATGATTAACCCTGGAACGGTACGGTGGGTCGTCCGCGACCCCGAGCGTCAAAAAAAAACAGGTTTTTCTCACGTGACTCACCCCCGTGACTGAATTTGTGGGTGATCGACCTGCAGTAGGTGTTTCGCCTACACACTCTAGTAGTGTCCAGATGTGCATTGCTGTAGCTGTAATCCTTCCCCGATTTCTGAGATGTGTCGGGGTTGAGCGCGACCGAGTTTACCCTTCTAAGGTAATTTGCATAATTATCAAAGTTATTACATATTATGAAATTGTCGTAGAATGGTGCAACTTGTATAGGTTATCAGTTGTGGAAAGTCTTGGTGGATTGTTTGGCTACCATGTGCATGATTTTTTTTTTAGTTAAAATGTCGTTCATCACCACGAGGACCATTTTACCGCGAGTGCCCCTTTTTCATATTTTTTAATTTTTTTGCCAAGTCATTTTTCCGTAAGATATTGCCGAATAGTGTCGTAAAACTTTTGCTTTTTTAGTGTTGGAAAGTGTGTCTAGATGATCTGGCTACCCATGCGTGACTTTGTTTTTGTCAGATACGACGTAGTTATTGGTATATTGGGTATTTAACTGCGGTTGCCAATTTCTTTTTTTTTTCAAAATTTGTAAAAATTTACTACGTAGTAAGGAATTGCCGTATATTATTGATTTTTTTCATGTTTATGTGTTAGAAAGTGTGCCTTGATGGTTGGGCTAACACGTGCATGTCTTTTTTTTTATCTGAGATGCCGTATATTAGAATGTTGGGCATTTTACCGCGAGTGCCCCTTTTTCATTTTTTTTTCATTTTTTTGCCAAGTCATTTTTCCGTAAGATATTGCCAAATAGTGTCGTAAAACTTTTACTTTTTTAGTGTTGGAAAGTGTGTCTAGATGATCTGGCTACCCATGCGTGACTTTGTTTTTGTCAGATACGACGTAGTTATTGGTATATTGGGTATTTAACTGCGGTTGCCAATTTCTGTTTTTTTTTCAATATTTGTAAAAATTTACTACGTAGTAAGGAATTGCCGTATATTATTGATTTTTTTTCATGTTTATGTGTTAGAAAGTGTGCCTTGATGGTTGGGCTAACACGTGCATGTCTTTTTTTTTTATCTGAGATGCCGTATATTAGAATGTTGGGCATTTTTCCGCGAGTGCCCCTTTTTATTTGTTTTGCATTTTTTTGCTTAGTCATGTTACCGTAAGGAATTGGCAAGTAGTGTCGCAAAACTTATATTTTTATAGTGTTGGAAAGTGTTTCTAGATGATCTGGCTACCCATGCCTATTTTTTTTTTAGCCAGATATAGCGTATATATAGGTATGTGTTCGATTTTCCTGTGATTGCCATTTTTTCGTTTTTTCCCATTTCTTTCAAAATTACTACGTACTAAGGAACTATCACAGAGTAATGATTCCTCTAGATGTTTATTTGTCGGAAAATGTGCCTTGATGGTTTGCCTAGCACGTGGCTGAAATTTTTTTTTCTGAAATGCCGTATATTAGGACGGCCATTTTTCCGCGAGTGCCCCTTTTTATTTGTTTTGCATTTTTTTTGCTTAGTCATGTTACCGTAAGGAATTGGCAAGTAGTGTCGCAAAACTTATAATTTTATAGTGTTGGAAAGTGTTTCTAGATGATCTGGCTATCCATGCCTATCTTTTTTTTTTTTAGCCAGATATGGCGTATATATAGGTATGTGTTCGATTTTCCTGTGATTGCCATTTTTTCGTTTTTTCCCATTTCTTTCAAAATTACTACCTACTGAGGAACTATCACAGAATAATGATTCATTTAGATGCTTATTTGTCGGAAAATGTGCCTTGATGGTTTGCCTAGCACGTGGCTGAATTTTCTTTTTTTCTGAAATGCCGTATATTAGAATGTTAGCCATTTTTCCGCGAGTGCCCCTTTTTATTTGTTTTGCATTTTTTTGCTTAGACATGTTACCGTAAGGAATTGGCAAGTAGTGTCGCAAAACTTATATTTTTATAGTGTTGGAAAGTGTTTCTAGATGATCTGGCTACCCATGCCTATCTTTTTTTTAGCCAGATATGGCGTATTTATAGGTATGTGTTCGATTTTCCGGTGATTGCCATTTTTTCGTTTTTTCCCATTTCCTTCAAAATTACTACGTACTAAGGAACTATCACAGAGTAATGATTCATTTAGATGTTTATTTGTCGTAAAATGTGCCTTGATGGTTTGCCTAGTACGAGGCTGAAATTTTTTTTTTCTGAAATGCCGTATATTAGAATGATGGCCATTTTTCCGCGAGTGCCTCTTTTTATTTGTTTTGCATTTATTTGCTTAGTCATGTTACCGTAAGGAATTGGCAAGTAGTGTCGCAAAACTTGTATTTTTATAGTGTTGGAAAGTGTTTCTAGATGATCTGGCTACCCATGCCTATCTTTATTTTTAGCCAGATATGGCGTATATATAGGTATGTGTTCGATTTTCCTGCGATTGTCACTTTTTCGTTTTTTCCCATTTCCTTCAAAATTACTACGTACTAAGGAACTATCACAGAGTAATGATTCATTTAGATGTTTATTTGTCGGAAAATTTTGTTTACTTCTTTTTTGATTGAATATCATCAAATTTTTTTAGCTAAAATATTATATTGTTTTACATTTTTTTTTTCGATTTTATTTCCCTTCAAAAAAATTATTTTGGGTCAGAATTTTAATTTTATAGTCGTAAAATAATCGACAATTATCCAGCAACCCACCATACAATTTTTATACATATCCAAGAATAATTAGATTAGTAAATAACACCTTGAAATTGACATCCCCTTCCTACATTTCAAGTGGCAGATTAGGGAGTCTGAGTCAGTGTGGTTGGCGGCCATTTTGTGGACATATCCGAAGCGTAAGTTGCCCTATCTATATATATTCTTGTTCTCTATAGAATTTGTGATATTTTGGTATATTTTTACCTGCATAAATATCATATTATATATTAAATATATGTATTTTTTTTACGAAATTTCTAAGTACTCAAAAAATTACCTTTAGATATGGCCCCTGATATAAATGTAATTTACAAAATAATGAAGATTTTTTTACATATTTCTATTTTAGGATAACATATGTTTATTCCCTAAAAAATTAGCCACTTCCTATTTCATTTGGGTACCCAAAAAAAATTCATGAAATTTGGACATTTTTTTGGCCAAAAAAAGTTACCCTTTTTTTCTCATTTCAGATCTTCACCTCCATGGGTCTGACTTCATCCAAAATACATCAAGATGTGTCCTAAACATTCAAGAATCAATTCCTAAAAGGATTTGTGTATATATGTACAAACTTTTTTTTTATGAATTTTTATGTAAGGTCTTTTTTTCTACTTAATTTTTTAAAATATTTATAATAGTTTTTCTGCAGATGAGTAGTATTTATCTTTACAGTTGTTTTAAGCATTCATTGAAGTTTTTTTTTTGGCAAAAGAAAAAGAGAGGTTACTGCAAAAACTGATTTTTCAAGAATTTTTTTTGGCGTCGGGGTCGCGCGCGTCAGAGTATACCCTTAAAGGGGTGTCCGAGCAGCGTACCTATCCAGGGTTAATTTAATCTCTCTTTCCATAAGTAGATAGGAGAAGAGCTACAGCTTGTGGATAATTGGTGGCCTCAAATTTAAATCCCGAGATTAATTTCGAAGCTTCTCCTGAGAACGAACTTCCTAAATATGAAAACTTCTGAATTGGTTCCAAGTCTTTCCGCTGGTGTACTGACACATCGTATAGTTCCTAGAAGGAATTCCATTTCAATATATCTCCAGAGTAATGCGGAAGATCCAGTTTGGGCAATCTAATACTGGCTGTAGGTAGTGGTGGTGATTGTGTTAGCAGATTTAGTAACTTCAAATTGTTAGTAATAGAGCTATTGAGTTTGCGGATGTGTGTACGGACGTCTCTTGCATATTCAGCTTGATTTATCATTTCATCGGACATTTCTTCTTCTTTAACTAAATTCCAAATCTGTTCATCCAAAGCAAGAACTTTGTTGAAATTATCTAAAATAGAATCCCTAAGGGAAGTTATAGCATCAATATCAGTTGAATTGATCACTTCGGTCATCTTCCCAATAAAACGTGTGATAACGGATTTATAACCGCCACGTCTACGCTTCAACGACTCCATTGTGACAAGACCAAACTCAGACAATACAAATACAATATATTCAAATTTTCAATAAATAATAAATATGCATCCAACTATAATAACTGGGTTCAAAAGTTTTAAATTAGCAACTTTTCACAAAGGTGACTTATCGCCCAATAATTTTCTCCCAAATTAAACAATGAAAAGGAGAAATTTTATAATACGTGCGTAGTGGAATGTGCAGGCCCTGTCCCATACTTAACCCAGCCCTAAATCTGAAGGGGAAGGACGAGGTAACCCCGATCCTACTCACCTTCTACCACCCTTTACTTTTCACATATTTGTTTGACTCAATGCAAATACGTTGAGCCAACGCCTTGTAACTTTTACGATGGAAATGAATCCCATCTCTGGCTATATCACCTGATAAT
>NC_090754.1:3936037-3946037 GCF_036898095.1 Palaemon carinicauda | reverse complement strand
TGTCTCCCAACGTGATCCTCATCTCTCCTCATCAGGTGTCCATACCATCTCAGCCTCCCTTCCTGCACTTTCTTTGATATTTCCATCACCTTTGTCGACCCCCTTATGTAGTAATTTTTTATCCGATCCTCTCTTGTCACCCCAGACATCCACCTAAGCATTCTCATTTCTGCCACATCCATCTTCTTCTCCTCTGTCTTCCTCATGCTTGCTGTTTCTGTTCCATACAGCATTGCTGTTCTTACCACTGTCTTATGAAATTTTCCTTTCAACCTCAGTGGTATTCTTTTGTCACAAAGAACTCCTGAGGCTGCTCTCCAGTTGTTCCAGCCTGCCTGTACCCGATGTTTAACTTCATCTTCCATACCTCCTCCAGCGTTAACAAAGGATCCCAAATACTTAAACTTATCAACTCTCTTTATCTGTTCTCCTCTAAGATGAATACTTTCTCTATCATCCCCCTCACTGGTGGTACACATATATTCTGTCTTAGATCTACTTATTCTCATTCCTCTGTCCTCCAGTACTTGTCTCCACCTTTTCAATTTCATTTCCAGATTTTCCCTGCTCTCTGCGCACAGAACAATATCATCTGCATACAATATGTTCCATGGTACTGCCTCCCTTACCTCTTCTATTAAAACGTCCTTCACTATGTTAAAGATAAATGGGCTCAGAGCTGACCCTTGGTGTAATCCTACTCTCACCTCAAAACCCTCTGTCTCCCCAGCACTGCTCCTCACTCTAGTAAATACATTACGGTACATCTCTTGTATCAATCGAACGTACTTCTCTGGCACCCTGCTCTCCCTCAGACTCCTCCATACCTCTTGTCTTGGGACTCGGTCATAAGCCTTTTCAAGGTCAATGAATACCACATGCAGGTCTCTTTGCTTTTCCAGGAATTTCTCCATTAGTTGCCTTAGACAAAATAAACCATCTGTTGTTCCTCTCCCCTTCATAAATCCCATCTGCTCTTTGCCTATTTCTACTTCTTCTCTTAGTCTGGCATCTATCATCCTTTCCAGTATTTTCAAAGTGTGGGACATCAATTTAATACCTTTATAATTCCCACACTCTCGGACATCCCCTTTCCCTTTGAAGATTGGGATCATTATACTCCCATGCCACTCATTTGGTATCTTTACCTGCTCAAAAATCTTTATCATGAGATCGTAGAGTATATCCACTCCTTCATCTCCTAAGGCTTTCCATGCCTCCACAGGAATCATGTCTGGTCCAGTTGGTTCTTAGATATTAACCGTTATTATTCTTTTGAAAATTCCTACTTCTCCTAAGTAAATTGTCCTATCGAGGGAGACCTCATTTGAAAAAAAAATGCAGAGTCATTGTAACTCACCTCCTGGTCTTCATGAGTCCTATGCATTTGACCTGGAATTACAAATATGCATTTGATTTATGATATTTTGGTTTCTGTAGGTCAGAAGATTAACATAATTTAATATCCGTAAGATGAAGTTTGTGGATATAAGACCCCGTTTCACCTAACAGATGATGCCGCTAGCTAACAATGGATCTGGTTGTAGAAAAAAATCCTTTTGTCTTTTGAGTTACTTGAAATTGATGAATGTCGTTTATAGTTCAAATATAAAGGTTTCAAGATTTACCTATCAGTATGCCTACTGCATATGTCATGGTTCCCATAACGGCGATTAGTTCGTATTTCAAGATTCTCTTGTCAGTCCCACATTAGCAAGATCTTCATCTTTTTTTCGTGTAAATTAATAGAATTGGTCAGGAAATGTATAAAAAACGCCAATTTTAACCCATTTTTACTGGACCAACACGGATTCACATCATATTTAGGATGAATATATAATTTTTTTAGATATGATGGATACAAGACTTGATAACCTACTAATAAATGAAGTATTTTATATACATGCACGTGGACCACGTATGACAGCGTGGTGAACCTACTTCTCTGTTCAGGTTTGTGCGTCAAGGTGTGCTCTCGGTCTAACATCCAAATAGAAAAAAGGTTGGGCTACCAACCTGGTCCTTGAAGACTTGTTGAAAAACCGTAGAGCTGCATATATTTTGTACCATATCTTCCAAAGGATGTAATATACCCACAAATGTCGAGAAAAAATATATCCAAAATTGTTTTACATCCTGTTTCTTTGAACAAAAAGAAAGATCATTCCAACATGTTTCAAGGCACTACGGACATATTTTATAGATTCCTACATACAAAAAACAACCGTCGAAGCCCCTAAGCAGACGACGAAAAGGAGAATTAAACCTCTGCTGAAGCTATTCTCTCATGCCATCTCCAAGATTAAAAAGTATTGGATTCCTTTAATCTTTGCTGAAAAGAGTCATCATGAAAACATTCTTTATTTACAATTTCCATACGAATTTCGGTGTGTTTATATAAGTAATGTATATAATATTAGATATCTTTCTGAAAAAACAGTAGGTCTCGATGCTGATGTAACAGCAGAAGATTTGTGGCTGGATTATTTTTCTCGAGCGATAAAATTTCAGGAATATTGAACATCTTATGATAAACCAGATTACATTCGAATTTGCAAACTTTATTGTGATTAAAGTGACCAAATCAAAGACAATTCTGGGAAAATTCCAACTCCTAGGATGTTCTAAATTATGTTCAATTTTCATAATACACATACGACCCCATTCTCTAAATAAAGTAGCATTGTATGACGTATATACGCCATTTTGATGACCATTATTGCGTTGTGAGAAAGATAAGTTGGAATATTGCATGTAAATATGAATGTATTTTTCGTATACTGTTTATGCCAAGAATAACTTATGGGAAATATGGAAATGTTTGAAAATCCTGTAAATGGAAAAATGATAATTAAAAAAGAAAGAAAATGCATTCATATATTCAAATATAAGAAAATGTATTCTTGAATGGATATATGAATAAGTAGTTGTATTGATGAATCATTATATAAATAAGTGAATGTATAGTATATAGCTACAAAGCAAAAAGTTCTATAGATAAATATAAATATGAAGGAAAAAATAAGGAAATGAATAAATAAATAAAAAAAAAATTAATAACCAAAATATGTGTAATCATGCAAAAGTGACATCTGCAGACCCAAGATTTTGTGGCAAATATTTATTTTGTGAAATCTTCAGGTTATCGTAACTTTCTCACTTGAATCTCCTTGGAAAAAGATCTAGATGATGAGAATGAAAAGATAAGAAGAAGATATTTGGCAAAAGGTTGGTTAAACGCTTGCTGAAATAAGTGGAGAGAAACAATAGTCTATAAGATGCTATATAACTTACGGGAACAATTATATATATATATATATATATATATATATATATATATTTATACAGTGATGCCTCAGGATACGAAAGTAATTCGTTTAAGATACGGTTTCGTATCCTGATTTTTTCGTATCCTGAGTCGCGTTTTACATGTAAATAGCCTAATCCGTTTCAAGCCTTACAAAAAATCACCTTTTCTTTCATAAACACGCTAAACTTGAGTAATAAACATGCAATGCAGCCATTTCTATCAATCAATAATCAACCCAACCATTGAAAACAGCCTAATCCATTCCAAAAACCACCATGAGATTATTCAATAATGTAGTTATAGCCTAGTTACCCCCTCCAAGCCCTAAGAAAACGGTCAATTTTCTTTACTACTGTATAAAAGTTACGGTACTGTATGTAAAGCATTTGGATCAGTGAAGGTGTATTGTTACCTGTACACCTAAATTAAGGGTTGATACCCTGAAAAAAAAAGGTACTGTACTCTCGGCGACGAGTTGGGATCTCGTAAGCTTTTCGTATCCTGAAAATTTTTTCGTATACTGGGGCATAAAAATCTTTGTATTGCTTTTCGTATCCTGAATTTTTCGTAAGCAGAAACTTTCGTATCCAGAGGTATCACTGTATATATATATATATATATATATATATATATATATATATATATATATATACATATGTATATATATATATATGTATATATATGGATACACATATATATATATATATATATATATATATATATATATATATAAATATACATATATATATATATATATATATATATATATATATATATATATATATATATATATATATATATATATATGTATATATATATATATATATATATATATATATATATATGTTATAACCCTTAGGGTTATTATAAGAGTTCTTATTATAATTGTTGTCAGTGATAAATGTAACTCAGTGCTAAAGGTCAGCGGAAACAAACACTCAAGAAAACTTAACAATATTTAATACTTAACAATAACAAAATTTAGATCAACCTTGTTAAAACTACAAATAACATTATTTAATAACAAGGAAGGACAAATAACGGTCCTTTGAATCACACTGGATTCCCTAAAACTAAGAAGCTAAGTCCTATCAAAGACAAGAGAAATATCAATTATGAACTTGGATCCAACAATTTGGCTGGCCAGAACAAAAAATTATCCTAATACTAATTCCAAGAAAGAAGGAAGACGGAGTAAATAAAACAAGAAAAACCATCATAAATCCTACCTATCAACACAAAACTAATGTACACAAAACCTTGTCTATAATAGACATACTGGAAGATATTATGCGGTCACGTCTTAAATATGACAATATATAAAAGACCAAATGATACAAAGGATGTATATAGTTCTCCTCACTTCAGTGGATGAATCAGAGGAGACACAAAACTAGGGCCGTCATTCACTTGTCATAACAGCTATCAGGGCAGGTCCCGAACGCCAGGGCATAATCATAAAGGGCAAGCAATCCCAAACGAAAATCAGACACTCTATGTCTTACCTGGCGTCAGCCTCCCTACTGGCCACCTCACGAGCTTGCAAGCTCCCAAAACCACAGCAGCTGATTGGAGACGTTAGTGCACCAATTCCCTGGGAAGTCCTCCTAGTCAGGGAAAGGCAGAACTGGCTCGAGTCGCAGGTGACAAGAGCACCTGCAGACAACAGATCAATGCAAGGATCAAAAGCGTAATCCAAAGAATCGTCCAAATAAGTTGCCAAACAATCGTCATCCAGAGTCCAAATCACTATGCTGCTCAAGGTATATTATCAGGGGAGTGCTCAAGCCCGAACTGAATTCTGTCCGAGCACCAACGTCCAGACATCAAGTCGCGTTCATAAACACTCGTATGTAAAAAAAAACAATCGTTAAAACGATAGTTCGATAATATAAACAACCGGGGAGGAGGCGCCTAACCACACTGAGAATTGTTAAATTAAGCACTTTACACTTAAACACTTAAATTTCAAAGATAACATAAACAAATACAAAACAAAGGCTATTCTGCCACAAAATGATTCTTAAAAACTAGTAATTAAACCTAGAAAAACAAGGCTGATCTAGACTTTCTAATACCTTCCTCCCCAAAAACAAAAACAAAAAATTCCAATAAAATTTTTTTTTTTTTTATACAAAACATGAAACCTGTAAAGAGAAAATGATTAACACATCACTCTCAAGACAAAGTAAAGTCTCAGGGTGAAACCTGAAATAAGAATTCTCATGAACAACACTACAACCAATGAATTTTAAAAACTGAATTGTCACAAAGAAAATTTACCAGCCTTAACAATAGAGAAAACATAAATGAAAAATAAACCATAAGGTCAAATTAGCACAAAATATTAACCACCAGACACTGACTGTCTCAAATTCAGCCAATAACATTGAGTTTACACATAACAAACACTACCACAGTAGGACCGCCCACACTTTGGTCACTACAGGCTTTACTTTGGTTCAAAAGAAAACAGACAAATTATAAAATACCTCACTAAGAAAACCTAATGACTAACAAACCAAACTTCCCAGCGAAAAACACACTCCTACTCATCCTTACATCTCTAAGAATAACGCAAACCAATTGAAGAGACGAGAAGGGCGAGGGGAGGGGGGCCAAGTCGTGATCAAATCTATATTCTCGAAAGGGCATCGGGAATTCGATTCTCCGATCCTTTAACGTGTTTAATCACAAGCGAGAATTCTTGCAATTGCAGAGCCCAACGTAAAATTCTCTGGTTGGCACCTTTCATGCGCTCGATGAAAACCAGTGGATTGTGATCTGTCCATACTTCTATGGGATAAGAAAAATTTGTTACATAAGGCTTAAAATGCACAAGAGTACGCACCAAGGCGAGGGCCTCCTTTTCAATGGTGGAATATTTTCTCTCGGCGGCCAGTAGCTTTCGGCTATAATACGATACAGGATGAACCTCTCCTATATCGTTCCTTTGAAAAAGGACACCCCCAATACCTATGTCACTGGCATCCACTGCAATAATAAAAGGTCTCTGGAAATTAGGAGAAGTCAATATTGGATTAGATACTAATACCATCTTAAGTTTAATAAGTGCTTCCTCACACTGAGGAGACCACATAAACTTCTGCCCTTTCTCCAACAACTTGGTAAGTGGCTGAGCAATGTCCGAGAAATTTCGCACGAATCTGCGATAATAACCAGTCATGCCCAGCACTCGCCGAACTTCTCTGACATTGCACGGCCTCTTTAAATGCACGATAGCCTCAAGGTTGGCTTGCTTAGGTGCCACCTGACCCAAACCAACCTCGTGACCCAAATAACAAACTTTTGCCTTACCAAATTCACATTTTGCTAAATTAATAACCAAACCTGCAAATTTAAGGGCCTCAAATACCTTACGCAATCTCACCATGTGCGTACTCCAATCATCACTATATACAACCAAGTCATCGATATAAATTTCAGTTCCCTTTAAACCACAAATGACCCTATTCATAAGCCTCTGGAAAGTACATGCGGCATTTTTCATCCCAAAGGGCATTACTTTACACTCGTAAAGCCCAAAGGGAGTTACAAATGCAGAGATCTCTCTTGCTCGATCAGACAGGGGAACCTGCCAATACCCTTTCAATAAATCCAATTTCGTAATGAACTTAGCAGCCCCTATGTGATCGAGACAGTCATCTATCCGAGGCAAAGGAAAAGAGTCATTCTTAGTATGTGTGTTAACCTTACGGTAGTCCACACACATACGGAACTTTCCGTCGGACTTCTTAACCAGGACTATCGGGGAGCTCCATGGACTAACGGAAGGTTGGATGAGATCGTGTTCCAGCATATATTTAATCTCCTTATCAACTATATCCCTCTTAATGGGATTCAGCCGATAAGGACTCTGTTTCACAGGAGAAGCATTACCCACGTCTACATCATGCTCAAGAAAATTAGTTCGACCTGGAGAATTCCGAAATAAATCTGGAAAAGAAGAAATTAAATTAATTACATCCCTCCTTTGAGCAATCTCCAGATGCCCCAGCCCTTCCTTCAAAACTTCTAAATTTTGAATATTATCAAAAAGAGCATCAGAAGACACCTGACAAATCAAATCCTCCAAATCCTCTGAAGGTAAATCCATACTTTCAACCACAGGCTCATAAACAATAGCGAGAGGATCATGTCTATTAGAAGTATAGAGTTTTAACCTATTTATATGGAATATTCTGCACTTCCGTTTGGTCCCAGGAGCCTCTATTTCATAATTCACCTCCGACAACTTCCTCAACACCTTCCAGGGTCCCTTATATCTTGGTTCAAGGAAATTGTCAGAGTCAGTACTTAAAACTAAAACTAATTCTCCGGGCTCAAACGACCGTGCTTTAGATTTCCTATCAAAATTTAATTTCATAGCAGCCTGAGAACTGGCCAAATTTTCTCTGGCAAATTTCCAGGCTCTAGATAATTTTTTTCTCAAGTCCTCCACAAAGTCTCCTACGTTTGCATTCCCACCTCGATCAGTCTCAAGCATCTCATAAAAAATCTCCAAAGGCCCACGTACTTTGTGTCCAAATACCAGTTCGAAAGGAGCTACACCAGTTGAAGAATTTGGATGATTTCTTAGAGCAAAGAGAGCAAAGGGAAGCCCTTTATCCCATTCCTCCCCTTGTTCATAACAATACTTTTTCAAAATAGATTTAAGGGTCTGATGGAACCTTTCCACCAGGCCCTGACTCTCCGGATGATATGGTACACTGGTCTTGTGCCGAATGGCCAGTTCTGCACATTTACCTTTAAATACCCTGCTAGTAAAATTTGTACCGCAGTCAGTTTGAATAGTACGAGGGAGACCATACCTGGAAAAGAATTCAATTAGTTTGTCAAATACAACCTTAGAGGTTATCCTTCTCATTGGGAAGGCCTCAGGGAATCGAGATGCTCTATCCATAATTGTCAAGAGATGGGTAAACCCATTCTTAGTTTTAGGCAAAGGCCCAACCACATCAATAACTAATTCCACAAAAGGCTCACCTATCGCAGGAATTGGATTTAAGGGAGCTTTAGGAATAATCTGGTTGGGTTTCCCCATCACTTGACAAACCTCACATTCATTAATAAATTGTTTCACAGATGATTTTAATCCTGGCCACCAAAAACATTCTGCTAACTTTCGAAAAGTTTTACATACACCGAAGTGGCCAGAAAAAGAATCATCATGTGCAAGACTCAAGACAGACCTACGGAATTGAGATGGGACAACAATTTGTTCAATACGAGACGTCTTGCTCAGATTATCAGTTAAAGGACGACTAATCCGGTATAGTAAACCATTGATCACACAAAACCTGGGTTTAGTCAAATCTGCAGTGTCACCCAAATCAAAATTAAATTCCTTTTTCTGAGCTTCAATAAATGAAGACCTGTCCCAATCAGGTCTCAAAACATTGCTAACCACACTATTACCACTACTATCTACAGACCCGGGCCTCTCTATGTCTACTTCTAAACTACTTAAGATTAAATCTTCGTCATTATCAATTAAATTTGCAGCCTTTACTGCTGCCCGGGTTGTTACTGCAACAGGACAGGCATGCACAGACAATATGGGGAACAACTCTTGTCCTTTTGTATTTAACATATCGTTACCCAAAATGCCGTCAATTCCAGGAATAGGGAGACACTCAACAACTGCTAATTCTGTCACTTTATCATAACCAGGGAAAGACAATCTGACCTCCACTAACGGAGCCGAAACAACGGTGTTCGGGAACCCTCCCAGAACAACAAAATTTCCTGTATACTCAGCTAAATTTTTCAAAGAGTCTTTCAAAACCAGAGACCGAGCTGACCCTGTGTCCCTCAAAAATTTCACACCAACAGTTTTAGAAGTAGATATTAATTTACCAGGCCAAATATATTTATCATAAAGTAGTCATGCCTCCTTTCTGCTAGAAGACTGACTACTGCTACTACCATCATTACTAGTGTTAGCTACTGGACGGTTTTCAACTACGGGATCACTGATAACAGGTTTACCTGTAGATATTAGTGACACAGGATTATTATTATTCCTTTGGAGGTACCTTCTTCTGGCATAACACTGTGCCTGATAATGTCCCTGCTTATTACACCAAAAGCAAGTCCCCCTACCTCTATTATTCATATTACCTGGGCCAGAACCAAACCTATTATCTTCAGAAAAGACACGAGTGTCCTGTCCACTCAAGTCTTTTCCCTGGTTACTATCAGGCTTATGATTTTTATCTGGTGGGTTACCCTGCCCACGAGTATTCACAAAAGAGCCCAACCTCTGAAAATTAACTGGCCTAGCAGATTGAAAATTCACATCTTTATTTCCAAAACTACCAGACCCAGTTCGATGGGTCAATACAAACTCGTCAGCAATTTGGGCGGCATTACTTAAATTAAAAGCTTTTACCTCTTCTAGATAAATTTTCAATTCCTTACTACATGACCTTTTAAATTCTTCTAGAAGCATGAGTTCTCTCAAAGCGGAGAAAGAGACCACCTGGCGGCTTTTTAACCAATTATCAAATTGTTCCTCCTTAAGCCTAGCAAATTCCACATAAGTAAGGGAGGCCTGCTTCGTAAAATTTCTGAACTTAAGGCGGTAGGCCTCAGGAACCAAATCATATGCCTTGAGGACTAGAGCCTTAACCTTATGGTAATCTCGGGCAATACCTTCTTCCAAGG
>NC_090754.1:3928537-3931037 GCF_036898095.1 Palaemon carinicauda | reverse complement strand
TACAATATATTCAAATTTTCAATAAATAATAAATATGCATCCAACTATAATAACTGGGTTCAAAAGTTTTAAATTAGCAACTTTTCACAAAGGTGACTTATCGCCCAATAATTTTCTCCCAAATTAAACAATGAAAAGGAGAAATTTTATAATACGTGCGTAGTGGAATGTGCAGGCCCTGTCCCATACTTAACCCAGCCCTAAATCTGAAGGGGAAGGACGGGGTAACCCCGATCCTACTCACCTTCTACCACCCTTTACTTTTCACATATTTGTTTGACTCAATGCAAATACGTTGAGCCAACGCCTTGTAACTTTTACGATGGAAATGAATCCCATCTCTGGTTATATCACCTGATAATAAAGTAGGGATCACCCTAACTCTTGTATCTATCTTAAATTTTTAGTTTAAACAGTTTTTTCTCTTTTGATAGTTCTCGGCAGGGTTTCTAGATGGTGTTTTACGTATTTCTATTAAAATAACAAAAACCTCTGAATTATTGATTGTACGTAGACTCTCTACAAATCCTAGAATATTTTTGTGAATACTATTCAACAGGTTAGGGTTATCTCCTGGTACATCTAAGTCATTGCTACCTATGAACAAGATAGTGATACTAGGCCCATAGGTAGTAAGTTCGGTTATCAGGCCAGGTGTCATAAGATTGGTTGTAACAGCCCCTGGTCTACCAAATGTCTTATATTCTAAGGGTTCCAATAATGCCGATCTACCACTATGAAAACAATTTTCCATATGGGTGATATGAGAATGTCCCACAATAGCTACTTTACGCTTCACTGCTAAATTGTTAAACGAGAAATATTCTAACAAGAGACAATTTATATTAATTCAAAGTAAAGGAAAATAACAAAACCAAATTTAAGACTCAAGGCAAGCAGGACAAGGCCTTACTAATTTAATCAAACTTCATATTCGAAACCGTTTTAATCAAGCCTGAAGTGCCTCTAACCTACAAATAGCGCGAAAAAAACTATTTACTGTTTCTTGCGGCACCACACAAAGAGAAAGGGTTAACCACGTCTGGTTATGTAGGCAGGATACCGCATACCAAGTTAAAGAAACGCGCAAAAACAAAATGATTCAACAAGGTTAGGGAGGGTAGGCATTAACCAGCAAAACATCAACACAACATAGTTATTAGCAAGAAAACCCTGCGTAAATGTCCAATATAATCACCAACGGTATTAATCATACATGTCACTAAACCAAAGAATTATTATATGATCGGCGTTCAAAACTTATAAATTATCAAAAAATCTCACAAATTTCACATAAACCTGGTTAATACGGCAACACATTCCTGCGGACTCATACTAAAGATTCATCAAACTGGCTTACGACTTCGTATATCCTGCGAACAAGTACTACAAACTATTACCAACTTGGCTCACAACACCAAATATACTGCCGACATATCCTGGTCACGGCACCAGATATCGCTACTTATTAGGGTCAAACAAGCAACAACATATAATGACTTCAGTCAATTACAGAAATTACTAATTACTAATTACCAGATTCGTTTAAGAGAATTCAAGACCATTTCTCTACATAAAGAATTCATTGCGTTGTGTTACCAAAACAAATGGACATACTATATTCTATTGAGCTTTTTCCTCCCAATTAATACTTACTAGTTTCATATGAAGTTCTTACCGAGTTCGGATTACGATAGGCACAGGTAAACCACGATACCATTAATATATATTGAATTTTACCCAGTCACGGAATCCCACGCACAGATATGCATATCCCTAGCGATTTATCCCATCCAAGGCAATTAAATAATATTAGATACTCATCCAAACTTTGGTTGACTAATTCATCCACTTCATTAAATGCTGGGAAGGAACGGCATCGTTAATCAAAGTGAAATTCTCATCACTCTGATTAAGTTCTCCAAACCACGCTACGTACATTGAGAAGTGACAGGCAGCAACTGTGGCCGAAAGCTCTGTTGCCTCTGTCGTAAAAATAATGCGTTCGCTCTCTCTCCCAAAGCCATGACTTCCGCTTCGTTCGCTCACGACAAAAGAAACAACAAAACGAATGAAACCAACTATTCAACACAAACCGAACGAAACTATCAAACAACTTACATCGCATTAAAGGTTAAAGGTGACTGGTTTCAGTTCCAGTTCCATAAAAATAGATGATCACCAGAACGTCAGCCGGGCAAGCCCAACCCCCCACTGTGGTGCCCTACCACAGCAGTAGCCTCCCCAGTAAACAGCTTAAACTCAGGGTCCTGGGCGGGGATCGATCTCTTACCATGCGAAATGTTAGGCAAACACGTCACCACTGTACTATTCACAAGACAATATTCCTTGGTAACAATGCTAATTACAATGAAATATAAATAAAACATTCATTTGTACACAAACCTGCACATTTCCACTTAACGCAATGTAATATAAGGGAACATTTTCCATATACAACATGAACATAGATATTCAATAACCACTGATTTTCCATGTC
>NC_090754.1:3916037-3921037 GCF_036898095.1 Palaemon carinicauda | reverse complement strand
CCTCATGCTTGCTGTTTCTGTTCCATACAGCATTGCTGTTCTTACCACTGTCTTATGAAATTTTCCTTTCAACCTCAGTGGTATTCTTTTGTCACAAAGAACTCCTGAGGCTGTTCTCCAGTTGTTCCAGCCTGCCTGTACCCGATGTTTAACTTCATCTTCCATACCTCCTCCAGCGTTAACAAAGGATCCCAAATACTTAAACTTATCAACTCTCTTTATCTGTTCTCCTCTAAGATGAATACTTTCTCTATCATCCCCCTCACTGGTGGTACACATATATTCTGTCTTAGATCTACTTATTCTCATTCCTCTGTCCTCCAGTACTTGTCTCCACCTTTTCAATTTCATTTCCAGATTTTCCCTGCTCTCTGCGCACAGAACAATATCATCTGCATACAATATGTTCCATGGTACTGCCTCCCTTACCTCTTCTATTAAAACGTCCATCACTATGTTAAAGATAAATGGGCTCAGAGCTGACCCTTGGTGTAATCCTACTCTCACCTCAAAACCCTCTGTATCCCCAGCACTGCTCCTCACTCTAGTAAATACATTACGGTACATCTCTTGTATCAATCGAACGTACTTCTCTGGCACCCTGCTCTCCCTCAGACTCCTCCATACCTCTTGTCTTGGGACTCGGTCACAAGCCTTTTCAAGGTCAATGAATACCACATGCAGGTCTCTTTGCTTTTCCAGGAATTTCTCCATTAGTTGCCTTAGACAAAATAAACCATCTGTTGTTCCCCTCCCCTTCATAAATCCCATCTGCTCTTTGCCTATTTCTACTTCTTCTCTTAGTCTGGCATCTATCATCCTTTCCAGTATTTTCAGAGTGTGGGACATCAATTTAATACCTTTATAATTCCCACACTCTCGGACATCCCCTTTCCCTTTGAAGATTGGGATCATTATACTCCCATGCCACTCATTTGGTATCATTACCTGCTCAAAAATCTTTATCATGAGATCGTACAGTATATCCACTCCTTCATCTCCTAAGGCTTTCCATGCCTCCACAGGAATCATGTATGGTCCAGTTGGTTCTTAGATATTAACCGTTATTATTCTTTTGAAAATTCCTACTTCTCTTAAGTAAATTGTCCTATCGAGGGAGACCTCATTTGAAAAAAAAATGCAGAGTCATTGTAACTCACCTCCTGGTCTTCATGAGTCCTGTGCATTTGACCTGGAATTACAAATATGCATTTGATTTATGATATTTTGGTTTCTGTAGGTCAGAAGATTAACATAATTTAATATACGTAAGATGAAGTTTGTGGATATAAGACCCCGTTTCACCTAACAGATGATGCCGCTAGCTAACAATGGATCTGGTTGTAGAAAAAAATCCTTTTGTCTTTTGAGTTACTTGAAATTGATGAATGTCGTTTATAGTTCAAATATAAAGGTTTCAAGATTTACCTATCAGTATGCCTACTGCATATGTCATGGTTCCCATAACGGCGATTAGTTCGTATTTCAAGATTCTCTTGTCAGTCCCACATTAGCAAGATCTTCATCTTTTTTTTTCGTGTAAATTAATAGAATTGGTCAGGAAATGTTTAAAAAACGCCAATTTTAACCCATTTTTACTGGACCAACACGGATTCACATCATATTTAGGATGAATATATAATTTTTTTAGATATGATGGATACAAGACTTGATAACCTACTAATAAATGAAGTATTTTATATACATGCACGTGGACCACGTATGACAGCGTGGTGAACCTACTTCTCTGCTCAGGTTTGTGCGTCAAGGTGTGCTCTCGGTCTAACATCCAAAATGAAAAAAGGTTGGGCTACCAACCTGGTCCTTGAAGACTTGTTGAAAAACCGTAGAGCTGCATATATTTTGTACCATATCTTCCAAAGGATGTAATATACCCACAAATGTCGAGAAAAAATATATCCAAAATTGTTTTACATCCTGTTTCTTTGAACAAAAAGAAAGATCATTCCAACATGTTTCAAGGCACTACGGACATATTTTATAGATTCCTACATACAAAAAACAACCGTCGAAGCCCCTAAGCCAGGGGTTCTCAACCTTTTTCCCGTCAAGTACCCCCTGAGATATAAGACCATTTACCAGTACCCCCCGGTAATCTGACATCGAACAAAATGGTAATTTAGTAACTAACTCAATGTACAATGGTACAACATAGGATATTATGAAATTATTCAAATTTTTATTACTTTATTGAGATGAAACATGAATATTCCAAGTATTTTACAGTGATACTACACATGCAGAAATGAAACAATATTTCCTTTATCAACCATTACTGAACTTCAGTGTGAAGGCTGTGCCTGTCTGTTACAAACAAGTTTCTCAATTCGAGGAGCAGTATTAGACAGGCACAATCGTAGGTCATGTTCCACATTAAGCCGTGATCGATGTTTGGTTTTCATGTTCAACAGCGTTGAAAATCCTTGCTCACACAGATAAGTACTAGGGAACATCAACAAAGAGTTCAGAACTACTTTAGATACAACAGGGTAAATCTCACTCATTTTAGCCCAGAACTTGGTTAGGGAAAGTGTTTCAAATGCATCTTTTGCAACAGAGTCGTTCACCAACTCTAAGAACTCCTCTTGCATGTTATCTGGGAGAAGGTGCACATTCACAATGAAAGGGTTTCTAATCAATTTTGATTCCAATTCACTCAATTCGGGGAAGTAAGACTGCAGCTCCATCCGCAGAGAAGCTAGATGTGATTGCACAAGTTGCATCACATCTTGTTTTCCAGTGTTTTGACTTTTATCAAGTGCCTCACCAAGGTGTTCAAACATGCTAAGATTTCCATCTTTGACCTTCCCTTCCCAAAGCTCCAGCTTCATGGTCAGTGACCTAAGTTTGTCCATGAAATCACTCACTGTGGCAAAACGGCCTTGGAGGGATAAGTTAAATGAGTTGAGGCGTAAGAATATGTCACTCAGGTAGGCCAGCTTCTGAAGCCACTGGCTGTCTGACAATTTCTTGGTGAAATCAAGTGACTTTGCCTTGTTGTCACATTTGAAGAATTCAGTGAGCTCCTCCTTTAGTGATTCTACTCTTGATACCACATTCCCCCTCGACAGCCAGCGAACCTCAGTGTGAAGGAGCAACACTTCTTCATCACTTCCAAACTCTTGGCACAGAAGGGAAAACAGTCTTGTATTTAGGGCGCTTGACTTGATGGCATTTACCATGTGCACAACATCATCCAGGACTAATTTTAAATCAGGTGGGAGAGTTTTGGATGCCAGGGCATATCTATGAAGCATGCAATGAAGATGCTTGGTTTCAGGATTCACCTGATTCACTCTTCCTCGAAATCCTGATCGACGACCAAGCATTGCTGGTGCTCCGTCAGTTGTGCATGCACATACATTATTCCAAGACAGTCCTTCTTTCTCAAAAAACAATGAGACTTCATTGAAAATGTCTTCACCTCTAGTAGTCGTATTCAAGGTATGACAGAACAAAAACTCTTCCTTAAAATCTTGACCAGTGACGTATCGCACAAACACTAGGAGTTGTGCACAAGCAGCCACGTCAGTCGACTCGTCAAGCTGGATTGCATATTTTCCTAAAGAGGCTTCCTTTAATTCAGCAATTACTTGTTGTTTGACATCCTCAGACATATCTACTATTCGTCGATGAACAGTATCATTTGAGAGAGGTACTGATGTGACCTTCTGCTCAGCATCACAACCAATAACACAACGTATTATATCTTTGCAGCAAGGAACTATCAACTTTTCTGCAATGTTGTGAGGTTTCTTTTCTTGTGCAATTCTCAGTGATACCATGTAGGATGCACGCAAACCAGCTTCATTTTGTTGCCTGAAATGTCCCGAACGATCGAAGCGTGCTCGCTTCAATCCCTCTTCCTTTTGCTTGGAGAAAGCAGCATTCTTGCTTATAAAACTTGGATGACAGCTGTTTAGATGGCGTTTGAGAAATCTAGGCTTCATGCACTCCAGTGACAAAACTTTGTGGCATAATACACACTGTGGAAATTCAATCCCACTTTTGTTGATAGCAGTGAATCCATACTGAATGTAGCTTTCATCATACTGCCGTTTCTTCGCTGATGAGGCCATAACGATATCTGGAATTGTAGAAGAGGAACTTTTTTATAACCAAAGCTATATACACGTACGAGTATACTGTGAAATGCATGTATAATATTGCCAATGATAAAAGAATATTCAATACAGAATAAAAAAAAAAACACGAACTAACCTCATTTAAGCAAACAAAAGGCGTTGGAGACAGGAGCAACAACTACGATGTGCATCAGTGTCTGTTGGCTAGCTGAGTGAGCTGACTGTCCAGTGTCCACGTAACCATCCCCCACCCTCACTCACGTTGCTGTTTGAAATTAAACCGACACGATATGGCGCGCCCCTCCGTCACACACACACACACACACACACTCTCTCTCTCTCTCTCTCTCTCTCTCTCTCTCTCTCTCTCTGAGCAGATGTAACTATCTAAAAAAAAAATTTTCGTCAGCCATCTAAGTACCCCTTGAAATCTGGTTTTGAACCCCTGGGGGTTCGCGAACCCCTGCCCTAAGCAGACGACGAAAAGGAGAATTAAACCTCTGCTGAAGCTATTCTCTCATGCCATCTCCAAGATTAAAAAGTAGTGGATTCCTTTAATCTTTGCTGAAAAGAGTCATCATGAAAACATTCTTTATTTACAATTTCCATACGAATTTCGGTGTGTTTATATACAGTAATGTATATAATATTAGATATCTTTCTAAAAAAACAGTAGGTCTCGATGCTGATGTAACAGGAGAAGATTTGTGGCTGGATTATTTTTCTCGAGCGATAAAATTTCAGGAATATTGAACATCATATGATAAACCAGATTACATTCGAATTTGCAAACTTTATTGTGATTAAAGTGACAAAATCAAAGACAATTCTGGGAAAATTCCAACTCCTGGGATGTTCTAAATTATGTTCAATTTTCATAATACACATACGACC
>NC_090754.1:3906037-3911037 GCF_036898095.1 Palaemon carinicauda | reverse complement strand
TCATCCAATGATGCAGAAAACCTTGAAATGGCGGTTCTTAAGCTAATGACATCATTCTCTTGAAGAAAAATTGCTTGCATATTCACTTCTACAATTACGTTAGTTGACGTAATAAAAATGTCTTCTTGTCTTTCAACTATATTGCCATATTTAAAACATAAATTTTTAGTCTTAGAACTCATCCCAAACGAGAAAAATGTCTGAGCGAACAATATCACTCCCAACAACAAAAAATTCATCTTGGAAACCTGTAACGAGAAAAAATATATGTAATTACTCCTGTATTAAAAAGAAAACTTTTAATCACATAAAATAAAATTTTCCCTCACTTCTTTTCCTCTCTTTTCTTTTTAATTTCTTATGTGAGCCAATGGTACTATTCTCTCATCCGTGGGTTGGGCTACGTTTTGAATTCTAAACCTATTGGCCGTTAATGTTTCCAAAATGTTAAATGGGCCTTCAAACTTAGGTGTTAATTTATAGTTGAGCCCTTTTCTGACATTGATTTGAATATAGATGTTATCACCCACGGTATATGTTTTAGTTGGTTTCGCTATTTTATCATGATTCCTTTTCATTATGATTTGTGATTCTTCTAAATTCTTTCGAAGGATATCATATCGACTTATACTTGCATTTATACATTCTTTTAAAGGATTTGATAGATTAGTTTGTAGGCGTTAATACATGGAAAGGTGTTCTAACTGGGGTACCATACAATGCTTCATGCGGTGACATTTTAATTGATATATGATATGAATGATTCAGAGTACTCAGTGCCGCCGGTATTGCAATATCCCAGTTGGGGTCTGATCCCCCTAGTGTTACCCTCAATATATTTAATATCTTCCTATTTGCTCTTTCCACTAGCCCATTCGACTCTGGGTGATATATCATGGTATTAATCTTCTTTATGTTGAGGAATTCACACAATGAGGTAAGAAAGTGATTATTAAATTCACCACCCGAGTCTGAGATTATCATGTGTGGAATTCCATGTTTACAAATGTAACACTCGTAAAACTTCCTAGCGCATTCAATCGCAGTTTTAGTTTTAAGCGCTATTAGTTCTGTATAACGAGTAAAGCATCTATAATTACTAAGAGGTGCTTATTTCCTCTGTCTGACTCGTAAAATCCTATTAACAAATCTAAATGTATTCTTTCAAAGGGTTGATTGGGCACAGGATAAGCTCCTAGGCTGACAGGTGTTTTCGTATGCCCTTTGTTTTCCTGACATGTGCGACAATTAGCTATGTGTCTTTTTATATCTGTAAGCATTGTATGCCAATAAAACAATGATTTGGCTTTCTGTGACATTAATGAGAACCCAGGGTGTCCATGTAATGGATTTGAATGCAACCAATTCAGGACAGTGGAAATAAGTGAGATTGGTACTACTACCTGGTCGTTAGTTACATGTGGTGTATTGCGGGTTTTCCTTGTCACAGTCCTACACAGAATATTATCTTTGATTATATAATTCTGCTGCTTATACTTTATATATTCCTTTTCTTTATGATTGCCTTTCAAAGCATTTATAATTGTTTCTATTTTCTGATCTTTTCTTTGCTCAGTCTGTAACAATTCAGCGCTCCAGCCTAAATCTTCTTGTTCAGATATTGTTTTTACAATAGGCATGGATGTTGATATATCTATTAATTCAGCTAAAGGCTCCGTACAAGATGACACAGGGTTGCGTGATAATGCATCCGCAATGATATTTGCTTTCCCAGGTAAATACCCAATTCTTGCGCCAAAATCTTGAATGATCAAATGCCACCGAGTTCGTTTAGGGCTGTGATTGAAGCCTTTAAAGAACTCTGTTAGTGGTTTATGGTCAGTAAGAACCTTCACGGGTTACCGTAAATTATGAACTTAAAATGCACTAGCGAATTAACAATAGCTAGTCCTTCCTTGTCTATTACCGCATACTTACTTTCGGAAGTTCTCAATTTTCGAGAATAGAAAGCTATCGGGAAAAACTGTTTATCATATTGCTGAAGCAATACCCCTCCTACTCCTAAGTCTGAGGCATCTGTTGCAATGAAGAATTCCTTACCGAAGTCAGGAAATTTTAAGATAGGAGAACTACACAGTTCATCTTTCAAAGTATTAAACGCCTGTTGATGTTGCTCAGACCATATGAAATCTACGCCCTTCTTCGTAAGATCAGTTAAAGGAGTGGCTATTATTGAATAGTTGCGTATAAAACGCCTGTAATATCCACTACAACCCAGAAATTGCTGTATTCCCTTGACATTAGTAGGTATGGGAAAATTACGTATAGCCGACACCTTATCATGGACTACTTTAAGACCTTGGCTTGACACCATGAAACCCAAATATATTAATTCTGTTTTGAAAAACTCACACTTACTAATCTTTACCCTTAAGTTATGTTGTCTTAATCTCTGTAGTACTAGTTCTAACTTACGTAGATGTTCTTCTAAGGTGTTGGAAAAGATTACAAGATCATCCATATAGGCATGCAATATATCCCCTAACAAGTCTCCAAACACTATGTTAATCATTCTTATAAATGTTATAGGAGCACAACGTAAACCTAAAGGCATCCGCAAAAATTCATAATGTCCCCTGGCTGTGCTGAAGGCTGTGTATGGGATACTATCTTCTTCTAATGATATCTGGTGAAAGCCTTTAAGTAAGTCCAAACTGGTAAAATATTTATTCTGACCTAACAAAGACAAAATATCGTCAGTACATGGCACTGGGAATCGATCAGGGATCGTTTCCTCGTTTAGACGACGAAAGTCGACGCAGATACGCCATGTTCGATCTTTTTTCGGTACAACTATTAAAGGAAAATTATAAGGGCTATTTGATTTTCTAATGACTCCTTCCTCTAACATTTTACCTACTTCATCATTTATTTCATTCTGGAATTTCATAGGGAGTCTGTACTAGGGTACATATATAATTTTCTGCTTGTCTTTTAACCTTATTTGATGCTCGATCACATCTGTTTTTCCTAAGGATCCATCCGTAGTGGAAAAGACATCTGTATATTTAGTTAAAAGTTCAAAAATTTTCTGCTGAATTTCTTCGTCTTGAATGTCCTTACTGATTTTATTTTTAATAGATCGCAAAAGGGATTCATCCGCAACTGATTGAGAGTGATTGATTTCAGCAACGGTAAGAATACGATGTTTATAAACTTCTACATCCAAGATATGTTGATTTTTGTGAATTACTAAAGTGTTATTTAAATGATTACAGACTTCGATATTACATTGCTGATGTGAGCCTACTGTATAAATAGCTTGTGTGACAGACAATCCGTTGGTTTTCAAAGTATCGGAAAGGATTAATATTTCAGATCCCGGTAGTGTTTTCTTTATTTGCACTATTAAATTCGAAGGTATGTTTGGTTCGATAGATTGCGTGCAAGATGATATTACTGGTGAACGAGAATTCTGCTGGGTCGCGTATATTATTTCTTTATTAGTGAGACAAGTTATTGGTTCTTCAACGTACGTTACGGTTACATTTGTCGTCTCCTTTTTATCCAAAACTGACTTTAAGGTATTAGAAGACTTATAGAATTTCCCTTTGATATACATGCCGTGCTTGGCAGGAGCTAAGATAATGTTTTGATTTCCCATAGATGGGTATCCTATAATTACAGCTGGATACATATTAATGTTTTTTACAACAACAAATGTATCGGCAAACGTGCGATTACCGACTCTGAACTGAATATGAGTTATGCCTATGACGTTTAATTCATTATTTCCTATACCTGAAAGTCAAATTCCTGATTTTTCAATCGGAGAGTTCGAAAACAACAAATGATGCGTCTTCAAATCCATAATATTACGTGGACTACCAGAGTCAAAAAATAACGTAAAGGATTTGTGTTCTAAATTTACAGCATATAAGGTTGGCCGTAACTCATTTTGGCTTATTATTGTATGAATACGTTGCAAATATACGGGAGCATGCACTGTTTTACTTAATTCGGCCGTGTGTTTCATAGCAAAATCTATTGTCTCACAATTATCTGATAAAACATTAAATTGATTATTCAATACTATTGATGTTGACATGAATGACCTTGACCCAACATCACTCTCTTCCCCTCTAGAGTTAACTATGTGGTATTTGCTTTGCTCTGCACATTCTGAAAATTAGACTGACCTTGCGAGGTCTGGTTTGACGGCCCAGGCTCAGCGATATTTGAAGAAGTGTTTGTTTGTTTCGGACTCTGAACTGCATTGACATTTGGTTGTTTCTTCTTATTGTTAAAATGAGGATTTTTCTTTTTATTTCCATATGGAACTGACTGTGGAATTGACTGTGTATTTCTAGGATATTGTTGTGTCTTACGCGCGTAACATTGACTATAAGAATGTGATGCTGTGTTGTGAACTGAGCAAAATTTCGTTCTACAGTCTGCGCTTATGTGACGACGTTTGCAGTTGTAACACGTCACTCCCGCTACTGGACTGTTAATTACGTTCACTGTTTGTGGTTTTGTTTCATTCTTAGCAAAAACTTGAGTTAACACGGGATCGAGATCTGGACACTTGGACATGTGTTTCTTTATCTGTTTATAGACATCCAATTCCGTACTTGCAGGCATTAACTTCTTATCAAAGCACCGCACTAAAGCTTCAGGCAACATAAGTGTCATGCAAGTTAAATACATTAATCGTAAAAAACCTTTCACGGAGATGTTATCGTTAGTAACCCAAGTGGAATTACCTAAAATGTCCTGATATTCGTTAAGCCTATCAGCTATGAGAGCTGCTTTCTCAATAACATTAAGCCGATTCATAGTGGCTTGATTAAGTGTATTTCGTAACGTTAATACTACATCTAAGGCTTCCTCACCCCCATAGATCGCGCGTAACCTAACTTTGAAATGATCCCAAGTAACTGCTTCCTGAAATGAAACACCTCTTAAATACGCACTCGCATCCCCCTTAGAAAAATCTATAAAACTTTTAGCTTCTTGTAATTGTACAAAAGGATCTA
>NC_090754.1:3893537-3896037 GCF_036898095.1 Palaemon carinicauda | reverse complement strand
ACATGGCAGAACCCTTCACCAGGGGGATGTCGGCATGGCTGAAAGGGTGGCCGAGACTGGAAGGACACCTAGTGTTCCTGGCTAGATTAGTTCCCTGGGGGAGGCTGATGCTACGGCGAGCCCAATGGGATCTAAAAGAGGTTCGGACCCTAACAAGACTGCACCCTTCGGCAAGAACACACCCATACCAGTCAACCAAGGTGGCCCTCCGGAGGTGGCTGGTCGCAAAAAACAACCGATCGGGGGTTTCACTTCTGGACCCCCCTCCAGTACTATTCCTGTTTACGGACGCATGCAGGGAGGGATTGGGAGCCCATCATACGGACAGGATGGCATCGGGCCTCTGGTCCCTGGAAGAAAAGTCTCTCCATATAAACGAGCTCAAACTACGGTCGGTCCAGAAAGCTCTCTATGCCCTGGGGTACTCGTTAGTGGGAAGAAGGGTGTCTCTGATGTGCGGCAATGCCACCGTAGTTGTTTACATGAAGAAATAGGGCGGTTTGCAATCCCGTCGCATCCACAACCTGACAGTGGACAGCCTATCCTGGGCTGAGGATAAAGCTATCTCCCTAACAGCCAGATACATTCCGGGGAAATGGAATGTGGTTGTGGACGGCCTCAGCAGGAAGGGCCAGGTTCTTTCAGGGGAATCGTCTCATCACCTGGAGGTTGTAAGGGCGGTGATAGAAAAGTGGGGTTCGCCTTGCTTGGACATCTTCGCCACCTGCCTGAACGCAAAGCTGACGATCTTTTGCTCCCCATTGACGGACCCAACAGCGGCTCTGAAAGACGCGTTCCACTCCTTGGGATGGACTCGACACTTATGCCTTTCCCCCTTTTGCCCTCCTTCAGCAGACACTGAACCGTCTATGGAAGGCAAAGCAGGCAGAGTTAATGCTAATGGCCTCATGGAGATCTCTTTTTATGCCCTGTGAGGGCTATGAGGATATATCTTGTTAGGATAACTGCCCTCCACCTGGACATCAAGAGGCTATTCATGTCAACAGACAAAGTGAAGAAAGCAGTATTGAAAAATATGATCTTCTTGTGGGTCGGGGAGCCGATCCCGAGGGCGTACCTGATAAAGTGCCAAGCTGACCCCAGGTTCGTTAAGCCCCATGGGATTCCGGGCATCACCACCTCGTTGGCCTTTGAGAGGAGCATGCCGGTTAGCCAGGTGCTAAGTGTGGGCTTATCGTTGAGGGAGTCGACGTTCATGGTCCACTACCTCAAAGACTGTTCCCTCAATTTACAGGAGGGGTTCAAGATCGGTCATGTCGTAGCCATCCAGCAGAGCATCTACCGGCATCTACACTCTGTGAACTGGTAGGAGTGACAGGAGATCAAGAGTCTCAGACCCTATTTCCCAACCCTTCCGGAGATCACCCCAGCAAGAAGAAGATGACCCTTGGTGATTGTTGCATTTTCAATCCACCATTAACCATCCTATTTTGTTTACTATCCCCTGACAAGCCTCTCACACTGAACTCTGCACCTGCAATTCCTAGCCCGTAATCAGGGTCTTTCTGCCTGCGTCCTAATTCGAAGGCTCCTATTGTTGGAACGTGGGAAGTATTCATGTTGGAACAAATGACAATTTCCCCGTGAACTGTATTTTTCCTAACATACCATGTCCTAAAAGAGTAACTGCCCCCACCCTTCCCCATGATAGACACTTTTTGTTCCATATGCGACTTTTCTGAGACCAGAGACTAATGGCCGGGGTTGACATGGAAGGCTAGACCAAGCAAACCCTTGGGTCATCCCAGGGGAACATAGGGTCGTTAGGTTTCGCAGTGCGAGGGGGTCTGGAGAATCAGGGGGTTTGGAGGGAAGCTCTAGCCGGTAGGGACGCGTAAAGGTTACCACCTATCCTTTGCGACTTAGTATGTTAGGGAAAATACAATACACACACACACATACACACACATATAAATATATATATATATATATATATATATATATATATATATATATATATATATATATATATATATATATGCACAGAGACACACAGACACACACACACATATATATATATATATATATATATATATATATATATATATATATATATATATATATATACATATATATATATATATATATATATATATATATATATAAATATATATATAAATATATATATATATATATATATATATATATATATATATATATATATATATATATATATATATATATATATATATATATATGTATATGTATATGTATATATATTCACATATACATATATATATATATATATATATATATATATATATATATATATATATATATATATATATATATATACATATATACATATATACATATATACATATATATATATATATATATATATATATATATATATATATATATATATATATATATATATATATATATATATATATATGAAATATTTTTCATATGAAAACTCAAGTTAGTTTTCTATATGAAAGTGTAACTAGTAAGAGAAACCCACCCCCTAAAAAAA
>NC_090754.1:3883537-3886037 GCF_036898095.1 Palaemon carinicauda | reverse complement strand
ATCTCACGTTTTTTATATTTAAAATCTGTTTCATATCTCATTTCTATAACAATGTTTTTTATTTAACTTTTAAATATTCATCCATATATTTACACACTTCATTTCAAACCAAGAGGCTCAAAATACATAAGATAATTTTAGGTTTGCCGTTTAGAAGCATGTACCTTTACTAAAGAAAAATTGAAGACAATGTTTGCTACATTTGGTACGGTATCAATAAATAAAACGAATAGCTATACACCCCCCCCCCACCAAAAAATAAATAAATAAATAAGAAAAAAATCAGTGGATTGGCTGATGGATTTTTTAAGCTATAAGGTATCAGAAGATTTTAAAGTGAACCTCGCATGAGAGGATCCAAGTTAAGGATTGCATTCCTTTTCTTTGTCTTCACCAAAACTAGACAGGAGAACCCTTGCTCAAAAAAGTATGATGTTAGCATCTGTACAAATATGGCTATTGCTGGCTCAGCTAGATCCTTGTACTCTGGAATATCAAGCAGGGTAACCCAGAAATCCATAGGATGGCTAAATGTCTTGAGTTTTTTTTTTTTTTTTTTTTTTTTTTTTTCAGTATTACGCACAAAGCTCCAAAAGAGCATCACAATGATCAGTTCCTTTCTATGTGAAGGCATTAACCATCCAAATGTTGGAGATCAGCTGATCATTCTCACTGTCTGTAAAATAGAAGTCAAGGTTTATTTACAGTAAAGTAAGGTGTGAGATAACTAAGTATGTCATGTGTAATTCCATTGTCTGCATACCATGTTCTCGGCCCATTCTTTCACAAATGAGTCTAATATTTAAAAATCAGAAAAGCATTTTTTTTCACTTTTAGTTCAAATGCTTTGATTTTCACTATACTTGTAAAAATATCCACAACTTTGCCTTGCTGACCGGTGTCTAGCCTGTAGAGGTGATAAAAGATTAGAGCCATGTAAGACAATTTTGCCAGCCAGAGAACATCCTGACATTTAAATGTCAAGGGGTTTGTTCCCTTAGTAAAAAAAATGCAAAGATGCTCTCTTAATACAAACACTCGATTAAGAAACTTACCAAGAGATAGCCAACTTATTTCAGTATGCAGGAGGAGCTTTGTGAAATTAGCTTCCATATCATTACACAACTCACGAATCATTCTATGCTTTTTTGCATGTTCACAGATACGATTAATCATTTTGACATCAGCATCAAGTCACTTCTCTCCTTAACATTTCTAGTTTCATTCGGTCGCTTTGCCACTAACACTTCCCTGTGAATGATGCAGTGAATTGTTATACGATTTGATGAGACCCCTGGGATTTTCTTTACAACACCGTTGATTGCAAGGACCATAGCTTTTGCGTCATCAGTAGGAACAGGCTTGCATTTTGACCAGTCAATGTCCTATTCAATTTTGAAATCATGAAGTTTCTGGAAAATGCTGTGCTGCTGTTTCTACTCCCAGTTGGAGGAAGCACAGATAATGTTCATTAATGGAGTGGCTAGTACTTCTGCATTCTAGGAAGAATGTAAGTGTTCACTTCTGTTAGGTCCCTGCCCACGTTGTGGAGAAAGCTGCTTTGGAAGTTTCTGGGCTACTTAACCCATCCTCCATAAGTATTCCACTGTAAGAATAAGTGGCAGGCTTGATGGGCTGAACTGACTACCAATGCCAAATTGAAACAAATCCCCTTTCGGTTGATGAATGGTTATCTTATAATTTCACAAATAGGAGAGATAATATGATTTTAACTAGACTGTGTATTGGCCATACGCATGCAATCAACAATTATCTAATGAAGAGTGGGGAAGGGAGACAGGCCCCTCTTTGTAATACCTGTCAAGTGGCAGTAGATATTAAACATATTTTAGTCGAGTGTACTGTTTTTAATCTTCAGAAGAGGGCATATTTACTTCAGGACAAACCTTTAAGAGATATTCTGAGGAAAATTTTAATACCCTGAACTTGAAAAAGTTTATACAGCATATTAGTTTATATGAAAAGCTTTATTTGATTTTATTAGTTTTTTATACTTTTAATGCCTTCTTATTTTGCATTTAGATGTTATTGAGTGGAATTTGTTTGATTGGTTTTATAAGTTAAAATAGTACCAAATGTGAGAGTACAAGTATGATTGATTAATTTGCCTTATAAAGCACTGAATGACCTTTGATGCCCCAGTGCTTGGCTTAATGCCTAAATTTTATATTCAATTCTATTCAATTCAACAATGGTTTTCTCTTTTAAGTCTGGAAATCGATAGTAAACAATAAGCTGTGCTTCTCCTCCTATGTCTGTGGTTTCCTCAATTTGAATGCAAAACGAAGCAGCTAGACGCAATTTTTAATAACCTGTTCTTTTAGGTCATCTGCTAACATAACAGACTTATTTTAGTGTCAGACAACGAAGTCTTCTTCACTTTCTTCACTGCAACTTTCCCTCCATGAATGAAGTCAGTGCTACTTCAAGACATGGCAGTAAAACATTTTCAAGTTCGATGAATGGCTTTTTTTTTTTT
>NC_090754.1:3868537-3878537 GCF_036898095.1 Palaemon carinicauda | reverse complement strand
GCTCCCAAGGCTTCCCTATCCCCCGATTCGTATGCGTGCCTGGCGCCAATCCTGGCGCCATCTGTATTCCTTTTTGCGTAGCTTAACAACTCGGTGTTTTTTCCTGTTTTTCTCGCAAATCTTGGATTTATTCGACTTTTCATGGCTTCTTCGTCTTCGTCGGCCTCTGATAAGTTGAGTATAGTGTCTGTTATGTATAAATGTAGGCTCTTGGTAAAATTTTGAGTGATTAATAGGATTAATCTTTGATACAAGAGCCGTAGCCTACCAGAGGTGTCCTGGACACTGTCGCTCGCTAGGTATAAATTAGTTAGTCAGAGCGACATTCCTGGTTGTTTTGCTTTAATAAATTTTAGCTATTTAGCTGAACATAGGATTTCCTTTCGTGCTTAGTATTATTTGGCGAAGTATTCGCCATTCTGGCCTACGCTAGGCCATGTAGCCTAGTCGTTTGGTCCTAGTACTTCATGCATGATTTTGGTTTTTCCGAGTGTAATTAAAATTTTATTGAAGCTTTAGGCTATATTTTATACATTTTAGACTGTGTGGAATATTTCCAAGATTGTATACGTGTGAGTTTCGGTGAATTAGGTAATCGATTCTCTTGGTGCCTAGGCTAATTGCTTATGGAGCCTTAGTATACTTTATCATACTCCCCGGTTGCTTTCTTTTCTTCGGAGAAGGTATGCAATCCCTTTCCCTCTGTTTAAGCCTTGGGCTTATCCCTAAGTGATTTTTTCCGAATTTATTTTCGATAAAACTATACTAGGGTGTTACTGTACCTTCCAGTTCCTGTAGTTATGGTTCAAGAGGGACAGAACAACAGAGTTTTTAGTCTGAGTCTGTGTTGTCTGGCTTGGGGCAGAGTCCCCCTCGCTGACCTAACACATACAAAGGGAGCTTAGCTCCCTTAGGTCACTACCGAAGGTTTCTGTAGTTATGATTCCTTCTTTTGTGATCTACCAGACTAGTCCTGTTGCTGTTCTCGGGGGAGGATAAGTTCTTCCCTTGGGAGTAGCAACGCCTTCCTTGCTTTGGTGCTCTGGAAGCTGGCAAGTATTGCTGGCCTTTCCCCTTAGATCTCCCTTAGGCTAAGATAAGTTTCTTGGCTGCGGGTGATCTGTCACTAAAGCAAGGTTGGCAGGACCCTCTTGTCCCTTCCCCCTCTATCTCCGTAATGGCCTAGCCATTACTGTACTGTACCTTGCCGGCCGGCAGAGCTGGCCGGCAGGGGTCTTACTGTACTGTACGTCGTTCTACTTCTGGACCTAGTATAGGTTGGGATGTGGAATTGACTCAGCCCATTGCCGGCCGGCAGAGCTGCTGGCCGGCAAGGGTCTTATGTTTTCGAGTGCTGCCCGGACCTCTCTTGGTCCCTCATCCATGCCTGCCGGCAGAGCCGGACGGCATTGGTCAAGGAAGCCTGAATTAGTTTCTCCCCTTCCTTATATGCACTCTTTCGGTTGCCGGGCTTGGAGGTTGTGTACACTCTTATCCCGGCATCCATTCTATTTTTCTTCTAGTGCTGTACCTGTCCCGGCTGCCGGCCTATGAGGCCGGCTGCCGGCCTATGAGGCCGGCAGCCGGGCAGGTGTAGTCCTCTGGTTCTTTTGCTGCCGGCTGGCATCGGTCTTGTACCTTTGCCGGCCGGCTTATGTCAGTCCTTGTCTGCCGGTCACCAAGAGTGTGGCCGGCAGCTGGGTACTACCTTGTGTAGTTGCTGGCCGGCAGCCATTGCCGGCCAACACTGGCTGTTACCGGCCGGCAGTTGCTGCCGACCGGCACAGGCTTTTGAACCAGAGTGCTGCCGCCATATAGCTGTTAAGTAGTATACTTTAAAGCTAGTTGTGGTGTGTGCCGGCCGGCAAAGGCAGGCCGGCACACATCCCCCTATACTGTACTAGTATTCTTCTGTATAGCATATACAGTAAGAAGAAAACTATAGTAAAGGTTTTGGTACAGCACTGTATCTTCTAACACTATTGTGTTTTCTTGCACATCCCTTTGCTGTTGCCCTCAGATAGGAAGCTGAGTTCTTCCCTGTCTATTATCCAGGATTTCAAAATCATTGCTTAGGTGTGAGCTACACCTGTTTCCTCTGGAAACCTTGCATTGGTTACTCTAGAAGAGATAAACCATTTTTGATTTTATTATCTGGAAGGCTGCAACAATGGGTTGTGAGGGAAACACAAGTGTGTGTCTTTCCTTTCTGAATTGTTATGCTATACTATGCATATCCAGTGATACATAGTTCACTTGATACTCATGGAAATTTCTTCTCTTAACAGAAGGACACTCAGAAGTGGGGAAGTGCTTTCTGCAATGTCAGCAGCAAGAACCTCTGCGGACATGAGTTTTGTAGGAGACACGCAGCATACGCTGTCTCCAAGGATGATCTCCGGTATTGGGACCCTCAGGTATGTACTGTGTGCACTAACCTGATTAATGAGACATTTAAATAGCTAGGAAGAAGCTTCGTACCTGGGTAAGGGGCTTCCAAAAGAACACTTCTGGCCCTTATCTTCCAAGTGAGAAGATGAGGGCGTATCTTTTCCCTAAGGCATCAGCTGATGCAGTGATTCCCCAGCCTCAAGAGGAGATCCCCTAAGTTCAGATCCAGGTGGATGCTGAAGTCGCGGTCGCGATGCAAGACATCCAGCTAAATGACAGGATGTCTGATGTGGACGGGTGTCAGGAGGAAGACCTCCTGGCAGAAGCCCAGGATGAAGTTCAAGCCCCTCTACATCGGCCGGTCTCCCAGTAGAGCTGGGACAGGCCCTCTCTTCTATTGTTGGAATGATCCAACAAATGCAGAAGGAGAATCAGGAGAAGGCGGCTGCAATGGAACTGCGAATGCAGTGCCTTGCAGAATCACATGGGCCCCAGAAAAAGCTCAATGTGAAAGACCTTCCCTTGTGCTCAGATGCTAACCCATGGAGGTATGCTGAGCACATGCCGATGACGACTGGAAAGATCGTCATCTCGGATAAGCTGGGCTCAGTTCCCCTGGAGGGTGGAATTCTGGCCCAGCAAGGCATCATATCCGGACTGTTATGTCCGGCTGAGGAAGGAACCAGCTTCAAAGGAGGAGACAGAGCCGAAGGAGGTCATAGTGATGGACCATGCTAAGGCTCAAGCTCTACTTTCATCCTCGATGAAAGAGAGGGGCTTCTTTAACTCAAAGGTAGCTGCATTGAATAGGAAGCTCCCTTCCTTTGTGTCCTCGCCTACTAGAGCCTTCCCCCTTTTACAGAAAGGGTTTCTGGCTGTACTAAAAGCAATCGAGGCCGGCAAGTCTTGCCCCTCCCTAGAGGAGTGTAAACCCTTGTTGCTGGCCCTGCCTATGGACCACAAAGACTGGAAGGACGTCCATCTTACGTTCTCAGTGGGAAAGTTGGAGGCTGATATTGCCGGACGTCAGTTCGGCAAGGACCTCCCTAAGCTGTCTGACTTTCTTTTGCGAAGTGAGTTCGATACAAAAGAAAGACTGACTGCCTCAATGTCTCTTCAGACTACTCTCGAGACGATGGCAAGTGACCCCAAGGTCCATGAAATGTTCATGGTAGTGGCCAAGCCTCATCTGGCCACAGTGACGAAGGACCTTTATGGCTTCGTCAAGGCAAGGAGAGCTTGTAGGGAGTTCGTGTTTACCTCGGCTACGGTGAGGCACGAGCTAAAGAAACTAATCTCCTCCAACATTTTGGGAAAAGACTTTTTTCCCTACCGACTTGGTCAAAGAAGTTGTTGATAAAGCCGCCTTGGAGAATAGAAACCTTCTCCAGAAGTGGGGCCTGGCTATCAAAAGAAAGTCTTCCCCGGATGAGGGTCCTCAACCAAAGAGGAAGACTATGAGGACTAGGCTACCGTCTCAGCCAGCCAAGCCTCTTAGACAGCAACAGCAACTGCAATTGCCATTGCCCCCAGTGCCCCAGATCGTGGCACAAACCCCGACCACCTTTCAGTGGGTACCCCAGGCCGTGTCGACACAGTCCACGGCATTCACCCCAGCGTTCGAAGGGCAGTCTACTTCCTTTCGAGCAAAGCCTAGAGGAGCAGCCAGAGGCTCGTCTAGACGCCCCTCAAGGGGAAGGGGATTCAGGGGTGGTCGTGGTCAGGAAGGCAAGACCTCAGGACGGCAGTCCAAGCGAGGTGATACCGGTAGGAGGGAGACTTCTGAAATTTCGGGATCGGTGGACCTTCGATCCCTGGGCCCACAGCCTACTCAAGAATGGACTGGGCGGGAGCTGGTACAGCACTCCACCCCCGTACCTTCGGTTTTTCCAACACTCCACCCCCGTTATGGAGGAGTACGTTCAAGAACGGTTGGAGAAAAAGGGTGAAGCCCATCAATTTCTAAGGGAGGCTGTTTTGTGTTCCCAAGAAAGACTCGGAAAAGCTCAGAGTCATTCTGGACTTGTCGCCACTTAACAAGTTCATAGTGAATTGCAAATTCAAAATGCTAACACTGCAACACATAAGGACCTTACTGCCCAAGAGGGCATATTCCGTCTCTATAGACTTTCAGACGCCTACTGGCACAATCCAATTAGCCATCGACTTTCCCCCTACCTAGGGTTCAGGCTACAACGAAGACTATACGCCTTCGGAGCCATGCCATTCGGGCTAAACATAGCCCCAAAGATTTTTACGAAGCTTGCGAGCGTAGCTCTCAAACAATTTCGCCTAAAGGGAATTCAGGTAGTAGCCTACCTGGACGACTGGTTGGTGTGGGCAGCATCCGAGACAGAATGCTTGCAAGCTTCCAGTCAAGTGATCCAGTTCCTAGAGTACCTAGGCTTCAAGATCAACAGAAAAAGTCTCGACTTTCTCCATCTCAAAAGTTCCAGTGGCTAAGATCCACTGGGACCTTTTGTCACACCGTTTCTCCACCACGGCGAAGAAAAGGAAGGAGATAGCGGGTTCTGTCAAGAGACTTCAAGATTCCGAAAGGATATCAAGACACGAGCAGGAGAGAGTACTGCGCTCTCTCCAGTTTGCTTCGGTGACAGACCCAGTGCTAAGAGCACAGCTAAAGGATGCAATCAGAGTTTGGAGAAGTTATGCATCAAACGCGTGAAGAGATCTGAGAAGACCAGCCGCTTCGGCTAAGTACTCTTCTCAGGCCTTGGTCCCAAGCCAGACATCTAAAGAAGTCAGGTTCTTCTTCAGCCACCTCCCCCGTCGGTGACGATTCACTCAGACGCCTCGAAGGAGGGATGGGGAGGTCACTCTCATCGGAAAAAAGTCCAGGGGACTTGGTCCAGGCTATTCAAGACCTTTCTCATAAAACTTTCTAGAAGCTAGGGCAGTGCTCCTTACCTTAAAGAAAGTCTCCCCGCGTCATTCGTTCCACATAAAGTGGTAATAGACAGCGAGGTAGTTGTGAGATACTTGAATCGACAAGGATCGAGGTCACCACCTCTCAACCAGGTGATGTTGGCCGTCTTCCGATTGGCGGAAAAGAAGAAGTGGTACCTGTCGGCAGTTCACCTTCAAGGAGTCCGCAATGTGACAGCGGACGCTCTATCCAGGTTCACACCGATAGAGTCGGAATGGTCCTTAGACGCAGGATCATTCTCCTTCATTCTGAATCAGTCCCAGAACTGCAGATAGACCTCTTTGCGACGAAAGACAACAAGAAGTTGCCCCTGTACGTGCCCCGTATGAGGACCCCTTAGCGGAAGCAGTGGACGCGATGTCCCTCGACTGGAACAGATGGTCCAAGATTTATCTGTTCCCTCCTCACAACCTTCTGTTGAGGGTCCTCAACAAACTGAGATCCTTCAAAGGGTAGCGGCAATAGTGGCCCACAAGTGGCCGAACAGCGTGTGGTTCCTCCTGGCATTGGAACTGTAGCTGAAGTTTGTACCACTACCAGATCCAGTTCTGACCCAGCGAGTCCAGAAGTCAACTGTCTGCGCTTCATTACAGAAAACCCGGACCGTGCAGTTCATGATTTTCTCTCCCTAGCGGTGAGAAAGCGTTTCGGGATTTCGAAAGCCAGTATACACTTTTTTGAGGAATATAAATGCAAATCTACTAGAAGGCAATATGAGTCATCTTGGAGAAAATGGGTGGCCTTTTGTCAAGGCGAAGATTCCGCAGGAGATCTTGACAGACTACTGCTTATCTTTTTTCCCCACCTCCATGGTCAAGGGTTGGCAGCGAACACGATTTCAGCGTGTAAGTCTGCTTTGACAAGACCCATTCTATATGCCTTCCAGGTCGACCTAGGTAACGAGATCTTTAACCCTGGATAGGTACGGTCCTCGGACACCCCTTTAAGGGTATACTCGGACGCGAACGACCCCGACGCCAAAAAAAATTCTTGAAAAATCAGTTTTTGCAGTAACCTCCTTTTTTCTTTTGTCAAAAAAAACTTCAATGAATGCTTAAAACAACTGTAAAGATAAATACTACTCATCTGCAGAAAAACTATTTATTATAAATATTTTAAAAAATTAAGTAGAAAAAAAAAGACCTGACATAAAAATTCATAAAAAAAAAGTTTATACATATATACACAAATCCTTTTAGGAATTGATTCTTGAATGTTTAGGACACATCTTGATGTATTTTGGATGAAGTCAGACCCATGGAGGTGAAGATCTGAAATGAGAAAAAAAAGGGTAACTTTTTTTGGCCAAAAAAAATTGTCCAAATTTCATGAATTTTTTTGGGTACCCAAATGAAATAGGAAGTGGCTAATTTTTTTAGGGAATAAACATATGTTATCCTAAAATAGAAATATGTAAAAAAATCTTCATTATTTTGTAAATTACATTTATATCAGGGGCCATATCTAAAGGTAATTTTTTGAGTACTTGGAAATTTCGTAAAAAAATACATATATTTAATATATAATATGATATTTATGCAGGTAAAAATATACCAAAATATCACAAATTCTATAGGGAACAAGAATATATATAGATAGGGCAGCTTACGCTTCGGATATGTCCACAAAATGGCCGCCAACCACACTGACTCAGACTCCCTAATCTGCCACTTGAAATGTAGGAAGGGTATGTCAATTTCAAGGTGTTATTTACTAATCTAATTATTATTGGATATGCATAAAAATTGTATGGTGGGTTGCTGGATAATTGTCGATTATTTTACGACTATAAAATTAAAATTCTGACCCAAAAAATTTTTTTTGAAGGGAAATAAAATCGAAAAAAAAAATGTAAAACAATATTTTAGCTAAAAAAATTTGATGATATTCAATCAAAAAAAAAGTAAACAAAATTTTCCGACAAATAAACATCTAGAGGAATCATTACTCTGTGATAGTTCCTTAGTACGTAGTAATTTTGAAAGAATTGGGAAAAAAACGAAAAAATGGCAATCACCGGAAAATCGAACACATACCTATGTATATATACGCCATATCTGGCTAAAAAAAGATAGGCATGGGTAGCCAGATCATCTAGAAACACTTTCCAACACTATAAAAATATAAGTTTTGCGACACTACTTGCCAATTCCTTACGGTAACATGACTAAGCAAAAAAATGCAAAACAAATAAGAAGGGGCACTCGTGGAAAAATGGCCATTCTAATATACGGCATTTCAGAAAAAAAAAATTTCAGCCACGTGCTAGGCAAACCATCAAGGCATATTTTCCGACAAATAAACATATAAATGAAATATTACTCTGTGATAGTTCCTTAGTACGTAGTAATTTTGAAAGAAATGGGAAAAAACGAAAAAATGGCAATCACAGGAAAATCGAACACATACTTATATATACGCCATATCTGGCTAAAAAAAAAATAGGCATGGGTAGCCAGATCATCTAGAAACACTTTCCAACACTATAAAAATATAAGTTTTGCGACACTACTTGCCAATTCCTTACGGTAACATGACTAAGCAAAAAAAATGCAAAACAAATAAAAAGGGGCACTCGCGGAAAAATGCCCAACATTCTAATATACGGCATCTCAGATAAAAAAAAAAGACATGCACGTGTTAGCCCAACCATCAAGGCACACTTTCTAACACATAAACATGAAAAAAAAATCAATAATATAAGGCAATTCCTTACTACGTAGTAAATTTTTACAAATATTGAAAAAAAAACAGAAATTGGCAACCGCAGTTAAATACCCAATATACCAATAACTACGTCGTATCTGACAAAAACAAAACCACGCATGGGTAGCCAGATCATCTAGACACACTTTCCAACATTAAAAAAGCAAAAGTTTTACGACACTATTTCGCAATATCTTACGGAAAAATGACTTGGCAAAAAAATTAAAAAAAATTAAAAAGGGACACTCGCGGTAAAATGCCCGACATTCTAATATACGACATCTCAGATAAAAAAAAAGACATGCACGTGTTAGCCCAACCATCAAGGCACACTTTCTAACACATAAACATGAAAAAAAAATCAATAATATACGGCAATTCCTTACTACGTAGTAAATTTTTACAAATATTGAAAAAAAAACAGAAATTGGTAACCGCAGTTAAATACCCAATATACCAATAACTACGTCGTATCTGACAAAAACAAAGTCATGCATGGGTAGCCAGATCATCTAGACACACTTTCCAACACTAAACAAGCAAAAGTTTTACGACACTATTTGGCAATATCTTACGGAAAAATGACTTGGCAAAAAAATGAAAAAAAATGAAAAAGGGGCACTCGCGGTAAAATGGTCCTCGTGGTGATGAACGACATTTTAACTAAAAAAAAAAACATACACATGGTAGCCAAACAATCCACCAAGACTTTCCACAACTGATAACCTATACAAGTTGCACCATTCTACGACAATTTCATAATACGTAATAACTTTGATAATTATGCAAACTACCTCAGAAGGGTAAACTCGGACGCGAACGACCCCGACGTGTCTCAGAAATCGGGGAAGGAGTACAGCTACAGCAATGCACATCTGGACACTACTAGAGCGTGTAGGGGAGACACCTCCTGCAGGTCGATCACCCACAAATTCAGTCACAGGGGTGAGTCACGTGAGAAAAACCTGTTTTTTTTTTACGCTCGGGGTCGCAAACGACCCACCGTACCTATCCAGGGTTAATAAAGTCCCGAAAGCCTGTGCTAGGCTCAGACCTTCAGCACCTCCAAAGCCCATTTCATGGTCTTTAGACAAGTTCTTCATTTCGCTTCTCTGTTGAGAAATGAAGAGTGTGCGTTAAAGGATTTGACACAAAAAGTTATTTTCCTATTTTGCACTCGCGTCCGGGGCCAGGGTTAGTGAGAATGTAGCCTCTCGAGAGAGGCAGGTCGTGTTCAGTTCCTGGATGGGGAAGAACTGAACCTGTTTCCGGATCCTACGTTTCTCGCCAAGAATGAGTTACCCACCAACAGGTGGGGTCCCTTGAGAATCTGCCCTCTGAAAGAAGATGCATCTCTATGTCCAGTAGAATGCCTAAAGGTCTATCTTCATAGAACTTCAGACTTCAAGGGTGGTCAACTATTCAGGGGAGAAACATCAGGCTCAAATTTATCTCTGAAACAACTCAGAGCGAAAATCACATATTTTATTCGCAGAGCGGATCCTGACAATACACCCGCAGGTCACGATCCGAGGAAAGTTGCCTCATTCTTAAATTTCTTTAATTGTATGGATTTTGAACATCTCCGTTCATACACTGGCTGGAAGTCTTCCAGAGTGTTCTTTCGCCACTATGCGAAGCAAGTGGAGGAACTAAAAGAGATCTGTGGTAGCACTGGGTCGCGGTGTTAACCCTACTGTTTAACTCTGCGAGGAACAGTGGTCTTAATTGGGACGATTAATTCCAGGGTGAGTGTGTAGTTACATACTGTACTACAAACTAAGTGAGGGCACTGTGTTGCCCATCCAGACTGTTCCATTTCCGAAGGTGAACCTAGCATAAGTGCAGACATGTGTGCCGAGCGTTTCTAACGCTAATGTCATTGATTTGTAATACAGGCTTTTATGACTTTGATACCTCGGTATCTTAAAAGTGGCAACTAATGTTTTTTCTTTC
>NC_090754.1:3850906-3860906 GCF_036898095.1 Palaemon carinicauda | reverse complement strand
AGCACTCCCACCCAAGGAGTGGTTCCAGAGATCCCAGACATGCCTTACTTAATGTAGAGTATAGGCATACCTCAAATGAGTAGTTATAATGGTACCAATTTGTTGTTTTTTGCATGGCTACCTGCAGAACCCTGCAGAACTGTTCCGAGTGAAGGAACAGAGCTTTGTTTGATTATGATACTTTTTGTTAGTATCATACAGTTAGTTAACTGATGATGATGATGCGCATTAATTTGTTTATGGTACAGCTGTTTAAAGATATGGAATAAAGTTTCATCATGTTTAAAGATGTTTAAAAGATGTTTTGTTATGTTTTAATGATATCAAATGATGTTATATTATGTTTGATGAAAATCTTTTCATGTGGTTTTCTTTTGCATATTATGACCACACTTAATAGCTATTATTGGTACTATCTGATAATAACTGTAGTGGATCCATGTATACCCAGGAGATACGAAAGTATCTATGGAGAGTGGATATTTAGGATATGTGCACTTTTTTTTGTTAAACTTTCCTTGTAGGTAATTTGAGAGTTTTTTGCTAGCAACTATAATTTTTGGTTTGGAACATAAAGAATGTATAATATATTGTGTTTACCAGTACTATATCTTTGATCTCTTTCAGACTGAGAGTCCAATGAATGAGCCAGAGTATAGGCTTGACATATGAGGGCATTCATTCTTTTTGTACGATGACTGCATCACTAATGGACAGTAGGATTTAGAAAAGTTGAGTATTTTTAAATGCAAAGGTTACTTTCTGTAGTATAAATTTTAACTTTGCAGTCACTGTCCTCTATTTTATGCTCTCTTAATAAATCATACAGTATCCATATACAGTGATGCCTCAGGATACGAAAGTAATCCGTTCAGGATACGGTTTCGTATCCTGATTTTTTTCGTATCCTTAGTCGCGTTTCACATGTAAATAGCCTAATCCGTTCCAAGCCTTACGAAAAGACACCTTTTCTTCCATAAACACGCTAAACTGTAGTAATAAACATGCAATGCAGCCCTTTCTATCATTCAATAATTAACCCAACCGTTAAAAACAGCCTAATCCATTCCAGAAACCACTATGAGATTATTCAATAATGTAGTTATAGCCTAGTTATCCCCCCCAAGCCCTAAGAAAACGGTCCGTTTTCTTTACTACTGTATAAAAGTTTCGGTACTGTGTGTAAAGCATTTGGATCAGTGAAGGTGTATTGTTACCTGTACGTACACATAAATTAAGGATTGATACCCTGAAAAAAAGGTTACAGTTAATTAGTATGACAAAAAAGTTGAAACTTACCTTTAGATTGAGACGATGTCCGATAGCGAAGTCTCGGCAGAGGAGGATGGCATAAGGCAGAAAACGTAACAAGTGACAGACTACGTACAGTAATTTACACACCTAACACATTAACACTTAAACTTTACGAAATAAAAAGATGGCAGAAATAATTAACACTTAACATTACGTATGAAAAACTGTAAAATGAAAGAAAAAATTACTTAAACACCTAACGGTAACATAAAACTTAAAATTGAATTTTTTTTTTTTTGCTTTTTTATAACTTTACGTTTTTCATATTTTCTAAATCTTTTCTACTTCTTCATCACTTTCTTTTTCCTATTTCTTTTCTTTACTTTCACCTTCTAATTCTTCATCACTTCCTCTTTTCTGTTTCTTTTCTTCACTTTCACCTTCGTCTTGGCCTACTAATACCGCTGGCCTCTTTAATAAGAAACTATCCATTGAAGCTTGTTTCTGCCTACTTTTCAACATATTTCTAAAATGCGTTAGGCAAACGTCATTGCATTGTTGAAGCGCACGGTTGGTATAAACTTTTTCTGGATGTTCCTTTTCGACGTAGTCTGCCATTTTATGGAAACATGCGAGAATTTCCTTAATGTCTGCCATTTTCAAAGGTGTAACATCCTCCTCATCACTGCTAGAGAACTGCTCTTGAACAACACTCACTTGCATCGTCTCCAACTCCTTCAGGTCGTCCGTCGTCAACTCCTCGTGGTGGTCCTCGATAAGTTCATCTATATCCTCGGCGCTAACTTCCAGCCCCATGGACGTACCAAGATGTACGATGTCAGCCACCTCAGACTGCTGAATGGGTTCAGGATCGTCAACGATCTCGGCTTTGCCTCCAGGCTTCCCGAACCCCTCGAAGTCTCGTGCAGAGACAGCATCAGGCCACAGCTTCCTCCAAGATGAGTTCAGGGTACGCCTCGAAACTTCCTGCCTGGCGAGATCGATGAGTTTGAGGCATATCACGATATTAAAGTGATCTTTCCAGAATTCACGCAGAGTGAGGTTTGTACTCTCTGTGACTTGGAAACATCTCTGGAAGAGATGCTTCGTGTACAATTTTTTAAAATTTGAAATAACTTGCTGGTCCATGGGCTGGAGGAGAGGGGTGGTGTTAGGCGGTAGATATAGGACCTTTATGAAGGAATACTTGGCCAGAAGATATTCCTCGAGGCCAGGAGGGTGAGCTGGAGCATTGTCCAACACCAGCAGACATTTCATAGGGAGGCGGTTTTCTTCCAAATATTTTCGGACAGTCAGACCGAAGCAGACATTCACCCAATCAATGAAAAGTTGCCTCATTACCCAGGCTTTAGCATTCGCCCTCCACATCACGGGAAGGTTCTCCTTGATGACTTTTTGGGCTTTGAAGGCTCGGGGATTTTCTGAATGGTACACCAGCAGGGGCTTTATCTTGCAGTCCCCACTGGCATTTGCACAAAAAGCAAGGGTAAGCCTGTCCTTCATAGGCTTATGTCCGGGTAGCCTCTTCTCCTCCGCCGTGATGAGCGTCCGACGAGGCATTTTCTTCCAAAAAAGTCCAGTTTCGTCACAATTGAAAACTTGCTGCGAACTGTAGCTTTCCTGCAGAGTCAACTCGTCGAACGTTTTAACAAAGGCTTCGGCGGCCTTCGTGTCCGAGATGGCTGCCTCCCCATGCCGTACCACTGAATGAATGCCAGTCCTTTTCTTGAATTTCTCGAACCACCCCCGAGAAGCCTTGAATTCTGGGGGTTCCTGCTGGGATGTTCCTTCTCCTGCCCCTTCTTCGGCCTGAGAACGCACGAGATCACCGAAAATGGCGGAGGCCTTCTAGCAAATTGTAGTCTCAGTGAAGGTGTCTCCTGAGATCTCTTTGTCTTTGATCCACACAAGAAGCGGCCTCTCCATCTCGTCATGCACGTGGGTTCTCTTATTGGAGAAAATAGTGACACCCTTAGAAGGTGCCGCTGCTTTGATGGCCGCCTTCTGCTTCAGGATGGTGCCTATCGTAGATGGATTCCGGCCATACTCCTTGGCGATCGCACTTAAACGCATGCCATACTCATACTTTTTTACGATTTCAAGTTTCGTCTCCATCGAGAGCATCGTCTTCTTCTTCTTTCCTTTGGCAACATTCTTGGGACCCATGGCTACAGTAATACGTAATATAATACACTACGTACGTTATATACAGTACTATGTATAGTAAACACTAATACAGTACAGTGCACAGTAACGAATGTTTAATAACGATAACACGTGGCGTACGAATGTACTGTATATTAACACTACGTCAAACAAGCGAAAGCACACAATGTCTGTTAACGATACCGCGGTCGGAACGAAAAGAGAGAGAGAGAGAGATGAACACCCGTGCGTAAGCAAGCAGGGATAGTTGCCGACCAATAGGAAAGTAGGATCTTATGGCGTCAGCTAGCATCTGAGTAGGGAGACTAATGTCAGTAAGTAAGATTAGAGGGTGTTGGGTTGCTTTTGAGTGCATCCCGCCACAGCTTTAGTGAATGTAAATCTCCTTATATAATCTACCCGAAGTTTACTACTACTACTACTACTACTACTACTACTTCTACTTATAGCAGAAGTTGTAGCATGATCACTCCTGTTTTCATATATAAAGAAAGAAGAAAATATGATGGTAAAAACAAGATTCTCTGAAAAAAAATAGTGAGGGTACAGAAAATCTTATCAGTATAGAGTTACCTCAATCAAAAAATGATGGAAAGAGGAAAATATTATAAACTGTTATTTTCGTTTACAAATATATATATATATATATATACGTGTGTGTATATATATATATATATATATACACATACATATATATATATATATATATAATTTAAATATATATGTATATATATATATATATATATAAATATATATATATACATATATATATATATATATATGTATATATATATATATATATAAATATATATATATATATATATGTGTGTGTATATATATATACATACATATATATATAATATATATGTGTGTATATATATATATATATATATATGTCCATTATCAATGGATAATGAGACATCAGAACGTGGTTTTTCACTTTACTACAAACCTTTTGTAGTAAAGTGAAAATACACTTGTACACAGCCGATACTCTCAGGTGATTACCTTGACTAAACCTCGGCAAGCAAAATGCAATCTTGCTCTAGCAACATACTGAATTGTTAGGTTTTGTGAAATTCTCCACTGTGATGGAAATATAGTGCAAAACACATTAACCTTGACGTATGAAACATATTTTGCATACAAGGATTAGGATATTACTCCCCCTAAAAAAGCTTGTGACTCCCAGAGGAGGTGCACACTTGCCCTCTCTAGTCTATGATGTATGGTGGACCCTCCGGCCTGGTATAGGCATGACAGTACTAGACAGAACTGCAACATAAGAATACACATTGAAATCACCCCCAAAAAATGGATCTTCCACAAAAAAAAAAAAAAATAGATAAATAAATACTGCATGTAAAAATGTACATAATATAATATGAAAAAATTTCACTCATTTCTTCATATGACCTCTGACCAGAATACAGAATATCCTAGAATAAAAAAAAAAAAATAAATTTCAGTAATACACAACCTTATCAATAACTCCCCTCTGGTTGAGGGCATCACAAGCTTTTTGGGCAGGAAAGAGGTAGGAATAGATATTCCTTCATCCCGCGATTTGTCAGGGTTTACGCAACAATTTTGCAACACAAGTCACCAGCATTATGCCATACGTATTGCTACACTCAGCAAAATTACCACAAAACTTTACGTATACACTAAGTACTAACATAAGAACACACTGTTATCATGAAGTTTATTTAAAACATGTCAAAAGAATAAATGAGGTCTGTTCAAACAATAACAACAGCAAAGAATAAAAAAATTCTACTCATTAACTCGAGGAATGTCATGTATGCAGGGGTTAAGAGGCACATTCTGATTGACACCTCTTCAGGCCCCACATGTATTTGTACCTGATGATGTTCAGACACTGCGGCATAATAATGATTTGTTTCACTACTGTGCTAGATTTCACCATCTTTACTGGGTACAGACCCAAATAGCTGGCTCTAGTTTTTGTTTGCTAGGTTGCATTCGTTTCAAATACACACAATCGCTCATAAATACTTTTACCGGTGCAGTTTTGAACCGACCATCATACTTTGAGCTGTGTTTGTCATTAGCTCTTTTCTAAATCCTTTCAGACGTGTTCATTACTCTCCTTAAGAGATTTAGTGAATAGACATGGTATTGCTCATTTCAATAATTTGGCAACTGTTGCAAATCAATTAGGACCGTATATGCTATCATAGGATCCTGTCTATACACTAAAAAGAAATGCATGTCCCTGACCGAAGCATTATATGAAATGTTAAAAGCTAGCTCAGCTGTAGGAAGCATGGCGGGCCAATGGAGGGAGTGATCAGTCACTAAATAACGTAAAATTCGCACTAGTTCCCTGTTTTGTGATTCCACTAAGCAACCGCTTAAGGCCTATATGTGTTCACTGAAAAGTGTTCAATTTTCATCAAGCCCGTGACCGATTTCACCACCCTATTTATAAACTAGAGACCATTATCACTTATCAAAATTTTCGGGCAACCAAACCTTGTAATGAAAGAGCACAGCGCCTGGGCTAATGAATTTGCTGATTTATCCGACATTGCGTAAGTATGAATGTACCAAGTAAAGGCATCCACAAATACACATATATACTTATGTTGTGTTATAACTGTAGGAAATGGTCCTACCACATCCATATGTACAATATGAAACTCAGGCCACTTCTGGCTTCCGGTACGGTGTTTTTATGTTCTTTGAAACAGTTACAAGCAAGACATTTTATATAATTTTCTATCGATATTTTCATTCCTAACCAAAGAAAATATTGACGTGCTCTCCTTAATGTTCTATCAATCCCTAAATGCCCTGCATACGGACATGGATGTACAATATGGATGGCTTCATTAATTAAAGAGAAAGGAGGAACTACCTGTGCACACAATTCTCCTCCTCTCTTCTCGTAAGGATAATATAAGATATCATTCTCTAAAAAATAAAAAATCTCACAATGCTCATTCAGAAATGATGGATAACTCTCCGATTCCCCTGTAATCACTGCTCGAACTCTTTCCATCCATTCCTCTTTTTTCTGTCTCTCACGGACTTCCTTAATGTCCCAACCTCCAAAGTCAATCACACCTGCATCTTTAGGGCATTCATTCTGGACACCCTTGGTCATGTCCTCGGCCACCCACATATATTTGCCTTCACTGTACCCATCTCTCTCTCTCTCTCTCTCTCTCTCTCTCTCTCTCTCTCTCTCTCTGGCTCACAGATCTCATTTTCAAATGCTCCTCGCAGGAATTCACATCCTGTTCTCTATTTTGATGGGGGTCTTCAATATTTTGGTTTCGTTCTTCGTTCCTCTTTTGTTCCCTAGTTATTACTCCTATTACTGCACCTCTAAAGAGGGCTTCAGCTTACCTTGTCAACTTTACCTTCTAAGTGGTAAAACCCTTTTATATCAAACTTTATAACAATATTTCGATCCATCTCGTTCGTCTAGATTTCAGTCACCTTTATATAATAATCACATAAGGGGCGATGATCACTTTGCAACTTAATTGACTGATCTAATAAAAGAATAGCCAAAATGTCTCAATTGAATATACTCTAATTCTTTTCTGCTCCTTTCAATGCCCTGGAAGGAAAACAAATGGGTCGCTCTCTACCTGTTGTCACTAAAAACGGGTGATCACATCTAGGATATGCAAGGAAGTCATTGCTAGTTAAGACAGCTTTCAAATGCTTATAGACCCTTCTTCTTCTACTCCCAAATTCATTACTTTTGGTTTCTTTAAGCATCTAAGGGTCTCAGTGTCTCCCCGAAACATCTATGAATTTACGGTAATACCCAGCGAGCCCAAGGAACCCAACTACTTCCTTAGGGGTACGTGGCCTGAGGAAATCTATAATAGCTTCTACTTTATTGGGGTAGGGTTGGATACCTTATGGGGTTATTAGGTGACCTCAAAATTTGACCTGTTTATATAAAAATTTACACTTTGACAAATTCATTTTCTTATCAATACGTAGCAATGCTTCTAAAACTTTACGAATATTATTCTTATGTTCTTCGGCGGTTTCCCTGTAATTGTGATATCGTCTAAGTAAACAAGAACATTATGGCCAATTAAGGACGACAAAACAGCCATCATTTCTCTAGAAAAATGACTTGAAGCACTTTTATCACCGAAATGAAGAGAATCAAAGTGAAATACTTGATCATTAGCCATAAATGCCGTGTTGCATTTACTGTCTACCTGAATGGGTATTTGATAGTATCCAGATTTTAAATCAATAGTTGTAAAATATTTACTATCCCGTAACTTCAAAAGTAATTCTTTGATCGAGGGCAACAGAGATGCATTCTCCTTAGTGACTGCATTCAACTTTCTATAATCAACACGCAATCTTACCGAGCCCTCCTTTTTCCTAACCTCTACGCATGGAGAAGCCCAGGGGGATTCGCTCTCCTCGATTATCCCTTGTTCCTTTAATTTACCAGTTTCCCTTCACTTTCTATCTCTTCTCGTAAATGAATGGGTACCTTATAAGGCCTAGATCTGATCAGCTCTGCCTGCCCAGTTTCAGTGCTAAAAGGAAATAGATCAATCTTCCCGCGTGGTTAATCTCCAATTGCAAATTACATCAGAATAATTATAAGAATGTCAGTAACTATAGGTTGATATTCTGGCGGACAGTTTTCGCGCTTGTATAATGAAGTTCTGTGTGCGTTCGTCTATGCGGGCTGGAGTTGTGGCTCCCAAGATCCCATTATTAGCAATTTCACATAACTCTAATTCACACACAGAATCACTCCTAACACAACTCTTTTATTTGACAAATTAACTATCATTACAATAGCTGTTCTCTTTTATTTCTGATAAGCCCTCTAAGACTATGTGTGCCCAATTGTCATAAGGTTTAACAACGACCTTGGTTTCTTCTGAAGAGGCTCAGACGGGGTTACTGATATGCTCGTGAAGTGTCTAGGGAGACAACACCTCCTCTTTCAGGTACAGCTGTTACCTTACTTAATCGCCTCTCCATGCCTGCAAAAGCATCTACTCTCACATGACTTTCTATTGGTAGGATACACCCTCCTGTTTTTACTGTTACTTTATCTTTTTTAACCCAAAATGCATATTTGATTACTAATGATAAGATAAACCCCTAAAATAGCCTCGATTCCTGGAATTCCAAGGTGGGCAAGAAAAAAAATCATGAGTAAACTTCACAGATCCCACCTTTTAGTTGACGAACGTTGAGTGTTTTGTGTGTAATTTATTTCCTTCTGGTGTGTCGAGGATGATAGATGCCACTGACTGTAGTTGGGTTGAGGAGAATCTTTTTTTAATTAGCAAAATGCTGGCTACTAGTGTCGATCAGTGCTCGAATGGACTTATATGGTAGGTCAATCCTAACTGCTAACATTTCTATATGCCCATTAGGATATATGGGGCACGTGCCAACGACCTCACTTGCAATGCCCGCAGCCCCCTGCTCGTGTCCCTAGTGATGCAGGGGTGAGGTCGGGAGCTACTGGTGGAGGTCCCCAGTGTCTGCTCTACCAAGTCCGTCGTAGTCATTCCCACCACTGCCTCGGCTGCTGCTTCAAGATGTCATGACTGTGTACATTGATCTCCCTCGTCTCCCCCTTCCTTTGTTTCCTTTTTCTCGGATGCTGGGCGGGGGTTGGTGTGCGAGTGCCACAGGCATTTTTAGCTGGGCACTCTTGAGATTTATGACCGTAGGCCTGACAAGTGAAACAGCAGGCAGATCCTTTAATGGGGCACTCGACTCGTTGTTGGCCCTCTCCCCCGCGCTGCCAACATCTGAAGACTCTTCTCACCTGCTTACTGCGTTTTCCCCTCTCCCGCTTTGGGGGATGGTTAGTGCCTCTCATTGCTGCCACCTTCTCGGATCGGGGCAGTTATTCTCAGTCAATTTTTCTTCTGGCAAACTGTATAGAATGATTTGTATCGCCATTACTACATCTGCTAACGAGCGATTGTGATCAAATAAATAACCACATAAATACGGGTTACTACTCTGCAAATATGTTTACGGGCAATTGCTTTTTTTATCACCTACTGGGAGATTAGCATTGCCTGTAGCAAATGAATCACAATTCCGAAAAATGTGAGTTGCATAGATAGGAGAGGATTCACCATTCCTTTTTTAATTATTTTGTAAAGCATATTCCTCAATTAAACGGTATTTTATTTCAGTATAACTTCTTAAACTGTCTTGTGGCTAACACATTACCTCCATTGCCGGAGCATATTTCAGTAACCTAATGACTTATATTGCATTTTCTCTTTCTGGCCACCCATATGTGGCTACTTCAAAGTCTCTCGAAAACACTTTGATCGATTGAAACCTTTCATTTAGCCGCTTGCCTGGAGTTCTGGTAATTTTCGAACTACGGTTTGAGTATCTTCACTAGGATGTGCATGTGTACTTTCACTTGTCTGCGTTTGGACTTTGCTCATGTACGTCGGATATGCTGTGGTTACACGCTGCTCCTCTTCTCATTCAACTAAGAATCTGTTCATTAAGTCAGCTAGGTTATCTAACCTATTTTCTAAGTCTTGCACCC
>NC_090754.1:3845906-3848406 GCF_036898095.1 Palaemon carinicauda | reverse complement strand
CATGATAGCTGAATCGTGAGTTTGCAACACGTGGTTATTTTAATGAACATATATCACAAGCACACGTGATTTTAATTAATGTAAATATCACCCACGAATGGCATTTAATACCGAATTCTATCTTGGGAATATATATCCTCTTGGAATTCCATTTTATGGTAACAGCTTCCGGCCGGGTGAGGATTCGAACCACCACCTGTATGGCTGGAAACCATGCTGGCAGGGACCCTACCAACTGAGCTATCAAGAGAGACAAAAGTTTATGACAAGTCCCCCTACATATTCCTGTCGAATTCAGGGATCTGTTCATAGACTTGAAATAAACCCATCTCCACCATGATAGCTGAATCGTGAGTTTGCAACACGTGGTTATATTAATGAACATATATCACAAGCACACGTGATTTTAATTAATTTAAATATCACCCACGAATGGCATTTAATACCGAATTCTATCTTGGGAATATATATCCACTTGGAATTCATTTTATGGTAACAGCTTCTGGCCGGGTGGGGATTCGAACCACCACCTGTACGGCTGGAAACCATGCTGGCAGGGACCCTACCGACTGAGCTATCAAGAGAGACAAAAGTTTATGACAAGTCCCCCTACATATTCCTGTCGAATTCAGGAATCTGTTCATAGACTTGAAATAAACCCATCTCCACCATGATAGCTGAATCGTGAGTTTGCAACACGTGGTTATTTTAATGAACATATATCACAAGCACACGTGATTTTAATTAATGTAAATATCACCCACGAATGGCATTTAATACCGAATTCTATCTTGGGAATATATATCCACTTGGAATTCATTTTATGGTAACAGCTTCTGGCCGGGTGGGGATTCGAACCACCACCTGTACGGCTGGAAACCATGCGGGCAGGGACCCTACCGACTGAGCTAACAAGAGAGACAAAAGTTTATGACAAGTCCCCCCTACATATTCCGGTCGAATTCAGGAATCTGTTCATAGACTTGAAATGACCCCATCTCCACCATGATAGCTGAATCGTGAGTTTGCAACACATGGTTATTTTAATGAACATATATCACAAGCACACGTGATTTTAATTAATGTAAATATCACCCACGAATGGCATTTAATACCGAATTCTATCTTGGGAATATATATCCACTTGGAATTCATTTTATGGTAACAGCTTCTAGCCGGGTGGGGATTCGAACCACCACCTGTACGGCTGGAAATCATGCTGGCAGGGACCCTACCGACTGAGCTATCAAGAGAGACAAAAGTTTATGACATGTCCCCTCTACATATTCCTGTCGAATTCAGGAATCTGTTCATAGACTTGAAATAAACCCATCCCCACCATGATAGCTGAATCGTGAGTTTGCAACACGTGGTTATTTTAATGAACATATATCACAAGCACACGTGATTTTAATTAATGTAAATATCACCCACGAATGGCATTCAATACCGAATTCTATCTTGGGAATATATATCCACTTGGAATTCCTTTTATGGTAACAGCTTCTGGCCGGGTGAGGATTCGAACCACCACCTGTACGGCTGGAAATCATGCTGGCAGGGACCCTACCGACTGAGCTATCAAGAGAGACAAAAGTTTATGACAAGTCCCCCCTACATATTCCTGTCGAATTCAGGAATCTGTTCATTTACTTGAAATAAACCCATCTCCACCATGATAGCTGAATCGTGAGTTTGCAACACGTGGTTATTTTAATGAACATATATCACAAGCACACGTGATTTTAATTAATGTAAATATCACCCACGAATGGCATTTAATACCGAATTCTATCTTGGGAATATATATCCACTTGGAATTCATTTTATGGTAACAGCTTCTGGCCGGGTGGGGATTCGAACCACCACCTGTATGGCTGGAAACCATACTGGCAGGGACCCTACCAACTGAGCTATCAAGAGAGACAAAAGTTTATGACAAGTCCCCCTACATATTCCTGTCGATTTCAGGAATCTGCTCATAGACTTGAAATAAACCCATCTCCACCATGATAGCTGAATCGTGAGTTTGCAACACGTGGTTATTTTAATGAACATATATCACAAGCACACGTGATTTTAATTAATGTAAATATCACCCACGAATGGCATTCAATACCGAATTCTATCTTGGGAATATATATCCACTTGGAATTCATTTTATGGTAACAGCTTCTGGCCTGGTGGGGATTCGAACCACCACCTGTACGGCTGGAAACCATGCTGGCAGGGACCCTACCGACTGAGCTATCAAGAGAGACAAAAGTTTATGACAAGTCCCCCTACATATTCCTGTCGAATTCAGGAATCTGTTCATAGACTTGAAATAAACCCATCTCCACCATGATAGCTGAATCGTGAGTTTGCAACACGTGGTTATTTTAATGAACATATATCACAAGCACACGTGATTTTAATCAATGTAAATATCACCCATGAATGGCATTTAATACCGAATTCTATCTTGGGAATATATATCCACTTGGAATTCATTTTATGG
>NC_090754.1:3830906-3840906 GCF_036898095.1 Palaemon carinicauda | reverse complement strand
AAAACAGCAAACATTGAATAATGTATATGAAGATTTGGATACAAAGGAGGGTCAAAAGAAGATTTACCAGATTACTAAAGGAAGAAATAAAGCGACCAAAGAAATTACCCACATTAAACAGAAAAGAATGAGGATGGATTCGTAATGTGTACCTCAAGTGATATAAAAGAAGGTGGAAGCAATATTTTGAAAGATTGCTAAATGAAGAAAATCCGAGATCTATAATTGCAGATGGAAATCCAAATTTAGGAATGGTAGGAGATATAGATAGATAAGAAACTAAGGTTTCCCTCAGTGAGATGGAAAATGAAAAAGCTACGGGACCTGACGAGATCCCAGTGGAAGTCTGGTAATGCTTGAGGGAATTTGGAGTGGATATGCTTTGGGATCTGATGAAAAAGATACACTGAAAATAAAAGATGCCCATAATATGGAGGGATAGTTTTTCAATACCCATATTCAAAGAAAGGGTGGATGTACAAAATTATAATAATTATAGAGCAATCAAACTTCTCTCACATACTATGAAGCTTTGGGAAAGGATTATAGAGCGTAGAATCAGGGAAGAGACCAAGATTGGAGAAGAGCAGTTTGGATTTATGCCAGGGAGTTGAGTTACACCAGGGGTCGTCATTAAGCCCCTATTTGTTTAATATAGTAATGGATGTAATTACTGAAAGAGTGAGGGAACAGTCACCATGGACCATGCTGTTTGCAGATGATATAGTTCTGTGTGATGAAACCAGAGAAGGATTGGAGGGGAAGCTGGAGAGATGGAGAGAGGAATTGGAGAGCAGAGGGCTAAAGATCAGTAGAACAAAAACAGAGTATATTTGTTGCAACCTGCAGAACCAATTAAAAGATATAAATTTGCTGGGTGAAATATTAAAGAGGACGGAAAAATTCCAGTGCCTAGGGTCATATGTGGAGGAAACAGCAAAACTCCAAACGGAAGTGAACAGTAGAGTTCAAGCTGGATGGAATAATTGGAAAAGAGTGTCGGAAGTGTTGTGTGATCGAAGGATAAACTTAAAGTTAAAGAGAAAGGTACATAAAGCTGTAGTGAGACCTGCCATGATGTATGGTGCAGAGACCTGGCCCATGAAAAAGATCTTTGAGAAGAAAATGAATGTCGCAGAGATGAGAATGCTAAGATGGATGGCTGGGATCACGAGACTGGATAAGGTTAGGAATGACTTGGCAAGAGGAACAACAGAGGTTACAGAGGTGTCAAAGAAAATCCAAGAAAAGAGACTACACAGGTTTAGGCTTGTAATGAGGAGAGACCAGGAGTATGTTTGGAGGAAGATGCTGGATATGGGTGTTCAAGGTAGGAAGAGGAGGGGGAGACCAAAGAGAAGGGGGATGGAGTGTGTAAGAGCAGATATGGAGGAGAAAGATCCCACAATGGAGGACATCGGAGATTGAAGAACTTGGAAACGGCTCTCTAGAAATAGCGACCCTGCTTACAGGGAAAAGCTTTAGTCGAAGAAGTGATTAATAGTAATATAAGGGTGAGTATCATATTTTCCCCCACCAATCCTTTACAACTGAACTTGCTGGCATAAGATCGGCTAAATAACATCATCTCTACAATAATAGCTTGCTTATTGCCTTCTCCTGCAAGCACACGCACGCACACACACACACACACACTATATATATATATATATATATATATATATATATATATATATATATATATATATATATATATATATATACATATATATATATATATATATATATATATATATATATATATATATACATATATATATATATATATATATATATTCAAATAAGCGATATATATTTTTGATGCATTAATGGAGAAGATGGGCCGATTTCAATTCTAAGCACAAAACACCTGAATTCAGCAGGTATAAGTACGGAAGAATTGTCATTGACTTTTATCTTTCTTCGTGGGCAAGTGGTAGTCACTGTCTATACAAGCTTGCCGGACCAGGGTTGGATTCCCGGCCGGTCACAAGCTCTTGTCTTTGTGTGATTTCGCCTGGGGCTCTGATCTCGAGGTCGTTAAGAGAACCCAGACATTGATGTATCAAAAATATATATGGCTTATTTGAATATGAAAAACACGTCTAAATGTGCAAAATTTATCATTAATTGAATGCCATGTAACAAACTACCAATTAGCTACGATGGTGAAGATGGGTTGATTTCAATTCCAAGTACAAAACACCTGAATTCGACAAGTATAAGTACGGAAGAATTGTCATTGACTTTTATCTTTCTTCGTGGCCAAGTGGTAGTCATTGTCTATACAAGCTTGCAGGACCAGGGTTCGATTCCTGGCCGGTCACAAGCTCTTATCTTTATGTGATTTCTCCTGGGCTCTGATCCCGAGGTCGTTCAGAGAATCCAGACAATAATGTATAAAAAATATATATGGCTTATTTGAATATGAAAAAAACGTCTAAATGTGCAAAATTAATCATATATATATATATATATATATATATATATATATATAAAACAGATAACCATGCAAAAATAATGCTTATAATGAGCCAGGAAGGGATTTCTTTAAAGACAAGACCTTCTAAATCTTTTAATTGTTCTGCCCTTGTTAGATACTTATCTTTCACTACCAAACTCCGTGCCTGTGGTATTCGTGTTACATCCGTCAATTAATAGTCTTTCAGCTTATACGATTAGGATTTCTTAAAGGAAAAGTCAAGTTAATCTTCGTTCTCTCTATCTGTCTCCATATCATGTAGAACTTCCTTAGAGACTCTTTGCATCCATTGAATGCACCCTATTCTTTGGCTTCCACCAGTAGTTTTTCTTTAGTGGAGATTCCCTTACGTGTATAAAAGTCGTAACTCGGTTCTTAAAATTCTTCTTAAAACACATTTGTTGAAGTTGTCTAGAGCAGTCACTGCACAAGGACAAAGCTTTATTTTTTCTAGAAATCTCCCCATTCTTCTTGTGTGACTCGTCCCTTTTGATTATTCGTTATTCGACTAATTGTTCTTTCAGGAACACTTGAGGATTCAGACGGGCGGTTACTGTGCATGATTTGGTTTCTATCGTTTAAGTTTGATAGCTTAAGCAGTCTCAAGCACTGCACTTTACAATAAAAAATCAACCATTTAGGGGTTTAAATATGGTTCACTGATCTTTGCCTGTTAAATTTACCCTTTGACCTCCAAGAGGTTTTCTGGTCTATTAAATTTAAAACTCACCATCTGCCAGAGTCTTATTAAGACGGTAGAATAAAACTAGCAAACAACCTGGGATTATGATTTCGAGAAAAAAAAGTAGCTGGTTCCAATTACCATTGTAAAAAGGGAAACCTCACCTTATGAAATATATATGCTTGAGAGAGAGAGAGAGAGAGAGAGAGAGAGAGAGAGAGAGAGAGAGAGAGAGAGAGAGAGAGATCGGATTTAACTTTAGGGTAATCGTAGCCACCTCTGGTTAATTCTGTGAAATTAGTAAAAAAAAAGAAGGGCATCTGTCGTAAAACGGATACGGTTTATCTGTTTCACTCAGTTTGGAGGCTCGTGTCTACCTATAGTGTTCATTTAACCATAAAGTGAATGAACTATTTTTTGACAGGAGTACGCTATACAGCTGGTCAGAAATCGTCTCGGCCACGAGAAATTGGTTTTACTATATATTGAAGTACCAGCTGGTGGCCTTGGGAATGCAAGTATTTTTTAATGGTATATGCTGGAGGCGAAAGTCAAGCAGGCCATACACGCAGAGGAATGGCGCGCTGATTTCATCGCGATTGGTGTGTAAACAGGATAAACCCGGTGCGGCTAGCCTGTCCTCTCATCCTGTCAGCATGTTCGACCGGACAGGCCAATCCCGTCCCGATTGGCAGTACGGCCCACCCGAGGTCTATATATACCAGGTCAGCCAACACGCAGCTTAAGCTGTGAATCACCCATACTGTGCTCCCCTGTCTCACACACGTGGGTAAACAAAACAAAGGACCGTTGCCTTAGTTAGCTACCTATAGAGGTAACGTAAACAATAGGAGACGCTGTGTTCTTTATCATTTTATTCATTCATTCATTCCGTCACTAATAATGCCAAGTAACTGCGCAGTATTTGGCTGCTATAATAGACATGATAAAACTAAAAGCTCAAACATAAAATACCATCGCTTTCCAAAAGAAAAACCATACATAGACCAGTGGATACATGCATGTTGCCGTGCAGACAGAATTAACGTTGTTTATGCTACTGTTTGTTCGATTCATTTTAAACCAGGCGATTACAAAGATGACATGAAGTCTAGGTTACTGGGTACTTACACAAAGACTAAATAAAGATTGCCTTGAACATTTCTTTGTGTGTATAAGGCAAATGGATGGGAACTATGATCATCCTCATGCTGTGAACTTTAAATTTCGGCTAAAAAAATTTTACTAGGAAAGGAAATTAAAGTATTAAGTGAAAAGTGTAATATCACCACTGTTGAAAAATCTCATGAAGCAACCAAAGACGATGAATCTATCACGTAAGAAACGGACTTAGTGTTAGAAATATGCCTAACAACGCAGATATTCAGAAATTTAGATTTTGATTTAGAGAAAGAGGCTTTAGACGAGGAAGAAGACCTTTTGAGAGAAAATAAAGAAATAAAGAAAGATATTGGGGAGTAATCGAGGAAGAAGCTCTTAAATACATTGGTGGATATATTGTAAAAAAAAATTGTGTAAAATATCCTGAGTTAGGAAATAAGACTGAAGAAGTGCTAAGGAATGATACTTGGATAGCATGTGTTAATCAGGGGGAAATACATGCACCTTCTAGTCAGTTTTTTTCACAGTTGTTAATAATGCGGGAGATTTTTAATGCTGTACACGGGGAAGCTCTCATGGAGGGAAAAAAATGTTTTAAAAAGCTTTATTTAGAATTAAAAGTTCCTGACGATGTTATTGCTATTTTTGTTAAGATATCGGTATATTTTCGAATGCGATATCTTAATAATTTGATAAAGTATAGAAAACCTCAAGGACAACCATGCAGGGAGGCCCTAAGAAAAAAAATGAAAGTTGAAACTTAATAAAATATTTTCCAAAGGTAAAATGTTGTTTTATTTACATTGACTGTGTGATAGATCTACGTTCTTAATGGGTCTCGCCAACACTAAGCCCCCTCATATGACGTAGGTGCGCAGAAGACGCTTAAAATCGGTACGCTGTCAGGCTGACCTGGTATATCTGGACCGTGGGCCCACCATTCTTGTGCGTGTGTGGGCACGGTCTAGTATGCTGACAGGTTGACTCGCCTACTTTTGACATGTACAGTATTCCATACTTCGTCCCTTGATCGGAGCACTTTTTATATTATAAAGATAAACTGATTTAATTTCACAAGTTTATGATATTATGCATTTCATTGCTTTTTATTTTAGGTTTTCCCCTCACATTTTCATTCACCAAGTTATGATTTCCTTAAATTTCATCTCTTTTTTTTTCATAGTTTATTTTATCTTTAAAACCATACAGTATTCTGCATTATTCGTGCAATAGTATCTTGTATTCTGATAATAAAAAGATACTGAAACAAAAGGAAAAAAAAAAATATATTCTGATTAAGTTTTATGAATTCTCTTCATATGAAAAAACGAATGCGTAACATATGGATTGAGGATAAATGAATGGGCCACTGATAATTCTATCAACTTATGTATATTTCTCTCACATTCTCTCTCTGCCTGTATAAACGCAATCGTTTTCAAATTTCTATAAATTAAGACGAAAACAAGTACGCCTAATTAAAAGGGCAGTGATGCTTCACCATTGGATAAGCTCCAGAAAGGTGTAGGAATCCATTTAGTATATTCCTCCCAGGAGATATTTGGACTTCCGGATTAATGGGATAAACGAAAAAGGTATTCCTATAATGGCTTCAAGAGAAATAAGTAACACCGTAACGGACACATCACCACCACGTACAAGCCGGCAGAGAATGCCTTTCACGTTCCTTCATGTGACTATTTCAAGTTAGCTTTCATAGATTTATATTATATGAAAAATAAAGAAAGAAAAAAGTACCAAAATTGGGCATTTTGAAAAATAGATGTAGGATACCAATTGTGCTTGATACCTAGTAACATACCAAATTTAGTAAACAAGTACCAATAACGTAACCATGTGGCCCTATCCTGGATGTCCAATCCTCTTGAACTAAGCAGTCTAGTCCGTAGGGTGTGTGGGCCTTTCTCACAGAAATGGAGCGTCGCTCCAGTCCTTAAGGACAAACCATACGGTCAGTCCTCTGCGTGTATACCTGGCTTTAAGTCACGTGTTTTTCTCGGGGGTCTGATGCTTCAACCGGCTTAATGAGTTGTTATTTTTTAGAGACAGCTGGCTGCCTTAATCTCCTTTGGGATTTTAAGATTAAGTTGTCGTTCGAAAAATTAATCTTATATGAACATGGGAGTTCAATTAATCTGACAATTAGCAATACTAACATTGATATGAAAATGCAACATTTTTAAAGAGAGAGGGGTAGAAAAGTTGTTAATTTTGATACCAAACATGGATATATAGGGTTAAGGATTATACACCTGCATTTCAGTTTAAAATGTATGATATATCGATAAAGTATAAATTTGATAGTAGCACAGTTAATTTTAATGTTAATTAACTCAGTACTTACCATGTGGGTTCTTATGGCTAGGATTTTGTTCGAAATCATTGTAGGATTTTGGACAATATATATATATATATATATATATATATATATATATATATATATATATATATATATATATATATATATATATATATATATATAAATAGATAGATAGATAGATAGATAGATATCATCATCATCAGCTGTTAATAGTTTGCTACAGGACAAAAGCCTCGGACATGTCCTTCTACTATCGTCTGTTTATGGTCTCTCTATGTCAGTCTATACCTACGAAATTTCTTCGCCTTTCCCGGCTTCATTTGCAATCTCTATGGACCCATTTGCTTATTTTTTTCACATTAATTATCTACCATTTTCTCTATTTTTCCTGTCCACGTCCATTTCTTTTTCTTACTTGTTAGAATATCCTCTACCTTAGTTTGTTCTCGTGTTCATGTTGCTCATTGTTTTTCAGTTGGTGTTATTCCCATGATGTGAAGCACACGGCTTATTGCCAAAAATAAGAAATTATATTCTTCATACAAAAATTTTTTACAGAAGAGCTATGCAATTATATTTTGAAATGAATAAATGTCAGAAAACCATATCATATTGATTTCAAAGCAATTAATCTAACATGAAATTTATAAAATAATAATTTAAAAGAAAATATATTTTGAAGTTTTCCGAATCTGAAGATATCTTCAGCTTTTCTCTCTCGGCTTTAAGTATCTAGTAATGTAAGGAAAGAGGACATTAATCATAAAATCATAACACTTGGAATATGAATGTTATACTAAACATCGGGTTAGAGTTTATTTCATAGAAGAGTAAGCCAACATTTAGTAAATACATAGAAAAAACCAATTACTCTACTTGAAAAAAAAATATAATATGTTTTAAGTAAAATTAAAGTTAAAATAACCAATCATTTGTGAGAGGAAAAAAAAACAACCATATTAGGGAAACCTGAGTTAAATCTGGATATTATACATATCCTGAAATTATCGATGTGATAAAATACAGAGAACTATGTCCTATTATAACCAATAAAATAACAACAATTTATATTTAAATACAAACCTTACCAATACGTAATAATGAATGCGCGAAGCGTACCATAAGAATCAATCTAACAGAAAAACACTGAAATATGAACAAGAAAAATACTTTCAGCCAAACATGTATCATAGAGACTTAATTTATAATATCAATATAGGGCACGGAGGAAGGATTATTTATAAAAAGAAAACACAAAGTCTTTAAAGATTGAATTCAGTTATCCCATATATGCTTGGTAGGCTGGTTTAAAAAACTGGATTTCTTTTGTGATTCGGATTCTAGCAAAGTCTGGATCCGAGTGCCCTCCTTGGTCGTCGTTCTTCGAGTATATATATATATATATATATATATATATATATATATATATATATATATATATATATATATATATTTATATTTACATATATATATATATATATATATATATATATATATATATATATAAATATATATATATACAGTATATATATAAATATATATATAGATAAATTCTTCGAGTATATATATATATATATATATATATATATATATATATATATATATATTTATATTTACATATATATATATATATATATATATATATATATATATATATATATAAATATATATATCCATCCATCCATATACCAAAGGCACTTCCCCCAATTTTGGGGGGTAGCCGACAACAACAAGAAACAAAACAAAAAGGGGACCTCTACTCTCTACGTTCCTCCAGCCTAACCAGGGACTCAGCCGAGTTCAGCTGGTACTGCTAGGGTGCCACAGCCCAACCTCCCACATTTCCACCACAGATGAAGCTTCATACTGCTGAGTCCCCTACTGCTGCTACCTCCGCGGTCATCTAAGGCACCGGAGGAAGCAGCAGGGCCTACCGGAACTGCGTCACAATCGCTCGCCATTCATTCCTATTTCTAGCACGCTCTCTTGCCTCTCTCACATCTATCCTCCTATCACCCAGAGCTTTCTTCACACCATCCATCCACCCAAACCTTGGCCTTCCTCTTGTACTTCTCCCATCAACTCTTGCATTCATCACCTTCTTTAGCAGACAGCCATTTTCCATTCTCTCAACATGGCCAAACCACCTCAACACATTCATATCCACTCTAGCCGCTAACTCATTTCTTACACCCGTTCTCACCCTCACCACTTCGTTCCTAACCCTATCTACTCGAGATACACCAGCCATACTCCTCAGACACTTCATCTCAAACACATTCAATTTCTGTCTCTCCATCACTTTCATTCCCCACAACTCCGATCCATACATCACAGTTGGTACAATCACTTTCTCATATAGAACTCTCTTTACATTCATGCCCAATCCTCTATTTTTTACTACTCCCTTAACTGCCCCCAACACTTTGCAACCTTCATTCACTCTCTGACGTACATCTGCTTCCACTCCACCATTTGCTGCAACAACAGACCCCAAGTACTTAAACTGATCCACCTCCTCAAGTAACTCTCCATTCAACATGACATTCAACCTTGCACCACCTTCCCTTCTCGTACATCTCATAACCTTACTCTTACCCACATTAACTCTCAACTTCCTTCTCTCACACACCCTTCCAAATTCTGTCACTAGTCGGTCAAGCTTCTCTTCTGTGTCTGCTACCAGTACAGTATCATCCGCAAACAACAACTGATTTACCTCCCATTCATGATCATTCTCGCCTACCAGTTTTAATCCTCGTCCAAGCACTCTAGCATTCACCTCTCTCACCACTCCATCAACATACAAGTTAAACAACCACGGCGACATCACACATCCCTGTCTCAGCCCCACTCTCACCGGAAACCAATCGCTCACCTCATTTCCTATTCTAACACATGCTTTACTACCTGTGTAGAAACTTTTCACTGCTTGCAACAACCTTCCACCAACTCCATATAACCTCATCACATTCCACATTGCTTCCCTATCAACTCTATCATATGCTTTCTCCAGATCCATAAACGCAACATACACCTCCTTACCTTTTGCTAAATATTTCTCGCATATCTGCCTAACTGTAAAAATCTGATTCATACAACCCCTACCTCTTCTAAAACCACCCTGTACTTCCAAGATTGCATTCTCTGTTTTATCCTTAATCCTATTAATCAGTATTCTACCATACACTTTTCCAACTACACTCAACAAACTAATACCTCTTGAATTACAACACTCATGCACATCTCCCTTACCCTTATATAGTGGTACAATACATGCACAGACCCAATCTACTGGTACCATTGACAACACAAAACACACATTAAACAATCTCACCAACCATTCAAGTACAGTCACACCCCCTTCCTTCAA
>NC_090754.1:3780906-3820906 GCF_036898095.1 Palaemon carinicauda | reverse complement strand
ATTTAGGAGAGGGGTTTCCAAGTCCCCTAGTCCCGGCCCTTTTTAGTCGCCTCTTATGACACGTAGGGATACATTGGCTCCTTTCTAATTGTTGTTATACCCTGCGGCCACAGTAGGCATAGCAGTATATATATTTGTCCCATGTCAACGGATAATGAGACATCCGAACATGGATTTTTTCACTTTATTACAAAAAAGGTTTGTGAATACATTGTACACAGCCGATACTATCAGGTGAGGCAATTGTCTACTGATCGCTCGAATTTTACTGCCTAACACCTGGCAAGTATAATGCAATGTCTCTCTGTCAATATGCCAAATTGTTAGATTTTGTGGAATTCTCCACTGTAATGGAAATATACTGTCACCAATAGGGTATCAATATATCACCTTATGAGACTTGGTACAAGTCACGTATGACAGTTCAGCGATCGCGCCCTACAATTTGTGACAGTCATAGTACTCTTAAAAAGGTCATTAATCTCACTGTATAAAACATATTTTGCATACAAGTATTAGAAAATTATTCCCCCTATAAGCTACTCAATCCGGATGGAGGTGCTCACTCGCCAATCTATTCTATAATATGTGAAGTACACTCTGACCCGTAATAGGGAATGGCATGTACTAGACAGAAATGCAATATTCAATATATACATGAATATCCTCCCAAAAAACCAGACATTTTCCACAAAAATTTAAGAACATGAAATATTGCATGTAAAAATGCACACAATAAAATGTAAAATAATTTCCCTCATTTCTTATTATGACCTCTCCAACTAAAATAGAGAATATCCAAATTAAAAAAAGATTTCATACCAATATCAGTATTACACAACCTCATCAATAACCTCCATCTGGTTGTGGGCAATACTGGTCATTTGGGTGGGACAGGGTTAAGAATAGACATTCCTTCATGCCTCGATTTTACATGTCCGGGTTTACAGCACAATTTCGCAACGCAACTCACAACCACCGTTTTGCCATCTTTAAAATCACCACTATACTTGCACATGTAACTATCAATCGGCTGAACTTTAATCCCATAGCCATTTGCCCTTCGGGAACCGGACCAGACCCAGCAACCAGGAATCATGTAATGCATAAATAATGCAGAATTTGCCTGAAGAGTCTCACCTGACCTATTTAACCTTCGCATTATGTCCTACATATTGGTACACTCGGCAAAGTTTTACAACACTTTACTTATACATTAAGCACCAACAAAAGAACACATCTTCATCATTAAGTTTATTCAAAACACTTCAAAAGAAAAATGAGGTGTGTTCAAAGAACAACAAAAGCAAAAAAAAAAAGAAATTATACTCATCAACTCGAGGAATGTCACGTATGCAAGGGTAAGGAGGTACACTCTGATTGACACATTTGTAAACTACCTCTTCCGCCACCACATGTATGTGTGCCTGAGGATGTTCAGACACTGCGTCACTAATAATGCTTTGTGTAACAAATGTGTTAGATTTAACCATCTTTATTCGGTACGGACCCAAATACGCTGGCTCTAGTTTGTCCTTCCTGTATTTTAATCTTTCAAATATAAACAATCGCAAACAAATACTTTTACCGGTGCGGTTTGGGACCGACCATCATACTTTGAGCTGTGTTTTTCATTAGCTCTTTTATAAATCTTTTTAGTGTTGTTCGTTACTCTCCTTAAGAGATTCAGTAAATAGACACGGTACTGCTCAGTTGAATAATTTGGCAAATGTGGCGAATTAATCCGGACCGTACACAGTAGCACTGGATCCTCTCCATACACTAAAAAGAAAGGTGTGTCCCTGAGCAAATCAATATATACAGTGTTCAAAGCTAGCTCAGCTGTAGGAAGCATGGCATGCCAATGAAGTGGTTATCAGCCACTAAGTAACGCAACATTCGCACTGCTTCAATATTATGCAATTCCACTAAGCAATGAGGTGATGGCCTATATGCGGTCACTAAAAAGTGTTCAATTTTACTCAAGTCCGTAACCGATTTCACCACCTTATTTATAAACTCGAGACCAATATCACTTATCAAAATTTTCTGGCAACCAAACCTATTGATGAAAGAGCACAGCTCTTGGGCTAATGAATTTGCTGATTTTTCCAACATTGCGTTGATGCATCCACAAATACACATATATACTTTCGTTGCATTAAACCAGTAGGAAATGGTTTTACCAAATCCATATGTACCCTATAAAATTGATTAGGAATTACAGGAGACTTTTTTGGCTTCCTGTACAGTGTTTTTATGTTCTTTGAAACAGTTACAAGCATGATAACAGTTTAAATAATTTTCTATTGATTTTTTCATTCCTAACTAAAAGGTGGATTCTCGTGCTCTCCTCAATGATCTATCAATCCATAAATGCCCTACAAACAGACTTGCATGTACAATGTAGATGGGTCGGTTAATTATAAAGGGAAGAAGAACTAGCTGTGCACAAAATTCCCCTCCCCTCTTCTCGTAAGCCCAATATGATATATCAGTCTCTATGTAAAAATTCTCACGAGGCACATTCAGAAATGATGAATAACTCTCTGATTCACCTTCAATCTTTGCTTGCACTCTTTCTATCCATTCCTCTTTTTTTCTGTCCTTCTCTGACTTCCTTTATGTCCCAACGCCTCAAGTTAATCACACCGGCATCATCAGGGTACTCATTCTGGACACCCCTGGTTGTGTCCTGGGCCACCCACATGTATTCACGTTCACTATATCCATCTCTCTCCCTCGCTCTTCAACATCTCTAACTTTCTCTCTCTCGCTCGCTGATCTCATTTTCTGATTGCTACTCGCTTGAGTTCACATGTCGTTTTCTATTTTGATGATAGCATCTAGTATTTTGATTTCGTTTTTTGTTCCTCTTTTGTGCCCTATTTGTTACTCCTGCACTTGAATAAAGGGCGTCAGCCACCTTGTTAGTTTTACCTTCTTTGTGGTCAAAACCCTTTATGTTAAACTCTAACAATCTTTTAATCCATCTAACTTGTCTAGACGTCAAGTCATCTTTGTAAAACAAGTCATGTTAGGGGCAATGATCGCTTTACAACTCAATCGGCTGACTTTGTAAAACAAACTAATGCCTCGCTAGAACCCAGAGAATAGCCAATGCCTCTCGATCCAATACACTATAATGATGTTTTGCCCTTTTTAATGGCCTGGAAGAAAAAAAAATGGGTCGCTCCCTACCCTTATCATCTCTTTGATAAATTACACCACCAATAGCTAAGCTGCTCGGATCTGTTGTCACTAAAAACAGGCGATCAAATCTAGAATATGCGAGTAAGTCATTGCTAGTTGAGGTAGCTTTCAAATGGTTGAAAGCCCTTTCTTCTTCCACTCCTTTCTTCATTCACTCCCCAATTTATTACTTTTTGTTTCTTTAAAGCATCTAAGGGTCTCACAATCTCTCCAAAACCTCTTATGAATTTATGGTAATACCCAGCAAACCCAAGGAACCCAACTACTTCCTTAGGGGTACGTGGCCTGGAGAAATCTCTAATAGCTTCTACTTTACTGGGACAGTGTTGGATATCTTCTGTGGTTATTAAGTGACCTAAACACTTGACCTGTTTACAGACAAATTTTCACTTTGACAAATTTATTTTCATACCATCATGTCGCAATGCTTCTAAAACTTTACGAATATTGTTATTATGTTTTTCGGCCATTCTCTCTGTAATTATGATATCGTGCGAATATAAAAAAAAGAACATTATGGCCAACTAAGGAAAACAAAACCGCCATTATTACTCTAGAAAAATGTTAGAGCATTTTTAACACCAAAAAAGTAAATTAAACTGAAATAGTTGATCGTGAGGTATGAATGCCATGATACATTTACTGTCTGCCTGAATGTGTATTCGATAGTATCCATATTTTATATCTATAGTTGTAAAATATTTACCATCCCTTACTTTCACAAGTAATTCTTTGATTAAGGGCAATGAAAATGCATTATCCTTAGTGACTACATCCCAATTCCTATAATCAACACACAATCTTACCGAGCCATTCTTTTTCCTAAGAGCTACAATTGGAGAAACCCCCGGGGGTGGGGGGGTGGGGGGGGATTTACTCTTCTTGATTATTCCTTGTTCCCTTAACTTACTAATTTCCCTTTGTATCTCTCCCTGGAAATACAAAGGTACCTTATGAGGCCTTGACTGGATCGGCTCCACCTGCCCAGTTTCAATGCTAAAAGGAGCTCGTCTCCAGTTGCAATTATATCAAAATAATTATTGACAATGGCACTCACTACAGGTTGATATTCTGGTAGACATTGATTTTGCGCTTGCATAGTCAAATTCTGAGTGTTTTCGTCTGTGCTGGCTAGAGTTGTGGCTCCCAAGATCCTATTATTATCAATTTCAAATAACTCTAATTCACAAACAGAATCACTTTTTTAAACAATTATTTTATTTAACAATTATACCACGGGTGACACTGAAAAAACGGTCATCACCAAAACTTGAATAATATTGAAATAAATAATCAGTTCCTTTTATTTTTACGATTTTTCAAGAAAGATTAATATTCTAAGAGTCTATCAAATTCAAGTTTCGAGATGCCATGGACTACTGAGGAAAACACATTCATAGTTGAGGCATATTTTCGGTTGAATGGTCTAATGAGGCCCTGTTTGGAGATGGCGACCAAGGCAGTGCACTTCACCAAGTGTAATGTCCTTTACAGACCGTGTTCAGGGGGTGTGCTACCCCACAAGATATTGTTTTTTGAGTTCACGCGACCTGACAACAGAAACTGTGCCTCGTCCGAAAACCAGATATTGTCAAGGAAGTCTGGCACAGCGTCAATCTTGTCGCAAAACCACTGGCACATGATCACTTGCTTCCTCATGTCGTCAGGTGTAACCTTGTGTTCAATGTGCATCCTGTAAGGATACAGGTGGAGATCTGCATCCAAAATTCTCCGCACGGACTCCCGATTGATTCCAAGCTCCTGACTTTGCCGTCGCACAGAATTGCTTGGGCTGCGGATAACAGAGTCTCCTACTGCAGCAATGTTGTGTGGTGTCCTTGATGATTTCAGTCGTCCAGAGTGTGATTGTTTGTTAGTGTCTTTACAATTGAGGTTATGCACAGTCACATAGGTTCTGAACTTGTTGAGCCATCTGTAGATCAATGAGTGGACAAGAAATTCTTGACATCTGAAACGTTCTTTGAATTACAATTGAGCTGCGTGGATAGACTTCAACCTAAAATATACCACAACTATAAATGTCTTTTCCTCAGTAGTCCATGGCATCTCAAAGGTTGAATTTGGTAGACTCTTAGAACATTAATTTTCCTCAATAAATCTGAAATATAAAAGGATTTGATTATTTGTTTCAAAAGTTATTCAAGTTTAGGTGATGATCGTTTTTTTTTTTAGTCACCCTATATCAGCTCTGTTCTGTTTTATTTCTGACAAGCACTTTGAGACTACATGTGCCCATCTGTCATGGGGTTGACCTACGATCTTGGTTCCCTCCGGGAGAGGCTGACACAGGGTCACTGATATGCTTGTAAGTGTCTGGGGAGGCAATACTTCACCTCTTTCAGGTACAGCTGTTACCCTGCTTAATTGTCTCTCCATTCCCACACAATGCACTCACTCTCTCATGACTCTCTATCGGCAAAATGCATCCTCCTGCTTTTACTTTTATTCTATCTTTTACCCCGAAAATGTATAATTGATTACCTAATATGAAATCCAACCCCAGTATAGCCTCTATTCCCGGAATTCCCATGATGGGCAAGAAAAAAAAAATCATGAGTAAATTTCACAGATCGCACCCTAAAGTTGACGATCGTTGTATGCTTTGCGTTTAGTTAACTTCTTCCTGGCATTTCGAGGATGATGGATGCCGCTTACTGCAATGGGTTTGAGGAGAATCCTCTTTCAATAAGCGAAACGCAGGCTCTTGTGTCGATTAGCATTTGAATGGACTTATGTGGTAAGTCAGTCCTGACTGCTAATATTCCTAGCTGCCCATAAGGATATGTAGGGCACGTGCCAACGTTCTCGCTTGCAATACTACTGCCCCCCGCTCCTGTCAATACTACTGCGGGGGTGTGGTCTGGGGTACAGATGGGCGCACCACTGTTCACTCGACTGCTTCTGATGTCATATGGGGGGGGTCATCCATCTCCCTCATTTCCCCCTTGCTCTGTTTCCTTATCATTAGATGTTAGGGGGGAGGGGGGTGTGCATGTGCTTAATCCCGCCCGCACTAGGCGTTTTTTGCTGGGCACTCTTGAGATAAATGACTAGGCCTGACAAGTGTAACAGCTGGAGGATACTTGAGTGTGACACTCTACTTTTTAGTGCCCCTCTCCCCCACATGGCCAATATCAAAAGACTCTCACCTGCTGACTAAGTTCTCCCCTCTCCCAGTTTTTTATCGCCATCACTACTTCTGCAAACAAGCGATTGTCATCATATAAATAACCACATAAAAATGGGTTTACTAATCTGCGAATATGTTTAAGGGCAATTGCTTTTTTATCACCTTTTGGGAGGTTGGTACTCCATGTAGCATACGAATCACAGTCTCGAAAAATTGGAGTTGCAAAACTGAGAACTGTCTCATTCTTTCGAATTTTCGGTTTGTAATGTTCTTTCAAGTCTCCTTTCTTGCACCGGGTAAGGCGTATTTCTCAATTAAATATCGTTTTATTTCAGTATAACTTCTTAAACTGTCGTGTGGCCAACACATTACCTCCATTGCCAGAGCATCTTTGAGAAACCTAATTACTTGAATTGCTTTTTCTCTTTCTGACTACCTATATGTGGCTACTTCAAGTCTCTCATAAACACTTCGATCGATTGAAACACTTTGTTAGGTTGTTGGTCATCAAAAGTCCTAACACTTGCCTGGAGTTCTGGCAATTTTTGAACTATGACTTTTTGCACATCTTCACCCAGCTGTGCATGTGTGCATCCACTTTTGCTCATTTGACTTTCGTTTATGTACATCGGATATGCTGTGGTTGGGCGCCGCTTCTCTTCTCGTTGAACTAAGAATCTGTTCATTATCTCGACTAGGTTATCTAACTTATTTTCCAAGTCCTATGTTTGTTGTTCTCATCTCTATTCTTCATTGACATCACTTTAAACAACTACTCCTTCGTTTTCATCTCCTGCAGCAGCAGTGTCTGCTATGTTAGTCCTTCTGTATCTAGGATATGTAGGGCACGTGCCAATGTTCTCGCTTACAATGCCGCTGCCCTCCGCTCCTGTCCATAGTACTGCGGGGGTGTGGTCAGAGGTACAGATGGGGGCACCACTGTTCACTCGACTGGTTCTGATGTCATATGTTGAGACCCTATTAGTGAGAGTAAATTTCCATCCCAATGTAGAAATCCACAAAACCTAACAATTAAGCATATTGACGGAGAGACATTGCATTTTACTTGCCGAGGGTTAGGCAGTACTATTCTGGCGATCATTAGACAAGGTACTTACGTAAGAGTATCGGCTGTGAAAAGTGTATTCACAAACCTTTTTGTAATAAAGTGAAAACATCCATGTTCCGATGTCTCATTATCCGTTGACATGGGACATAATTGGTGCCAAGTGTAAAAGTATGTCTGTTTGTGTATGCTGTTTGCAAAGTCGTTCTTTAAGCCCGTAAAATAAAAGTTCAAGATGCCTAGATACAGAAGGACTAACATAGCAGACGCTGCTGCTGTAGGAGATGAAAAGGAAGGAGCAGTTGTTTATAGTGATGTCAATGAAGAATAGAGATGAGAACAACAAACACAGGACTTGGAAAATAAGTTAGATAACCTAGTCGAGTTAATGAACAGATTCTTAGATGAACGAGAAGAGAAGCGGCGCGCAACCACAGCATATCAGATGTACATAAATGAAGTTTAAATGAACACAGGTGGATGCACACATGCACAGCTAGGTGAAGATGTGCAAAATGTTGTAGTTCGAAGATTACCAGAACTCCAGGAAAGTGTTAGGCCTTTTGATGACCAACAACTTAACAAAGTGTTTCAATCGATCGAAGTGTTTATGAAACACTTCGAAGTAGCCACATATAGGTGGTCAGAAAGAGAAAAAGCAATTCACGTAATTTGGTTTCTGAAAGATGCTTTGGCAATGGAGGTAATGTGTTGGCCACGTGACAGTTTAAGAAATTATACTGAAATAAAACGACATTTAATTGAGAAATACGCCTTACCCGGTGCAAGAAAGGAGACAGGAAAGAATATTACAAACCCACAATTAGAAAGGATGAGACAGTTCTCAGTCTTGCAACTTCGATTTTTCGAGACTGTGATTCGTATGCTACACGGAGTGCCGAGCTCCCAGAAGATGATAAAAAAGCTATTGCCCTTAAACATATTCGCAGATTAGTAAACCCGTATTTATGTGGTTAATTATTTGATGGCAATTGCTTGTTTGCAGAAGTGGTGATGGCGATAAAAAATTGGGAAAGGGGAGAACTTAGTCAGCAGGTGAGAAGTCTTCTGATGTTGGCCGTGTGGGGGAGAGGAGCACCAAAAAGAGGAGTGTCGCACTCAAGTATCCTCCAGCTGTTACACTTGTCAGGCCTACAGTCATTTATCTCAAGAGGGCCCAGCAAAAAATGCCGAGTGCGGGCGGGATTAGGCACATGCACACCACCCCCCACCTAACACCCAATGAAAAGGAAACAGAGGAAGGGATAAACAAGGGAGATCGATGACCCCCCATGTGACATCAGAAGCAGTTGAGTGAGCCATCACACCCCCCGACCACAGCCCCACAGTACTATGGACAGGAGCGGGGGGCAGCAGTATTGTAAGCGAGAACGTTGGCACGTGCCCTACATATCCTAATGGGTAGCTAGGAATATTAGCAGTCAGGACCAACTTACCACATAAGTCCATTCGAGCGCTGATCGACACAAGAGCCAGCATTTCAATTCTTGAAAAAGGATTCTCCTCAAACCCATTGCAGTAAGCTGCATCCATCATCCTCGACACGCGGAAGAAATAAACTGAACGCAAAGCATACAACGATCGTCAACTTTATGGTGCGATCTGTGAATTTTACACATGATTTTTTTTTTGTCTTGCCCACCTTTGGAATTCCGGGAATAGAGGCTATACTGGGGTTTAATTTCATTTTGAGTAATCAAATATACATTTGCGTGTTAAGAGATAGGATAACAGTAAAAGCAGGATGATGCATTTTGCCGATAGAGAGTCATGAGAGACTGAATGCCTGTGTGGGAATGGAGAGACAATTAAGTTGGGTAACAGCTGTACCTGAAAGAGGTGAAGTATTGCCTCCCCAGACACTTACAAGCATATCAGTGACCCTGTGTCAGCCTATCCCGGAGGGAACTAAGATCGTAGTTAAACCCCATGACAGATGGGCACACGTAGTCTCAAAGGGCTTGTCAGAAATAAAACAGAACAGTGCTGATATAGGGTGACAAAAAAAAAAAACGGTCATCACCTAAACTTGAATAACTTTTGAAATAAATAATCAATTCCTTTTTTTTTCAGATTTATCAAGAAAAATTAATGTTCTAAGAGTCTACCAAATTCAACCTTTGAGATGCCATGGACTACTGAGGAAAAGACATTGATAGTTGTGGTACATTTTCGGTTGAAGTCTATCCATGCAGCTCAATTGCAATTCAAAGATCGGTTCAGATGTCAAGAATTTCCTATCCACTCAAAGATCTACAGATGGCTCAACAAGTTCAGAACCCATGGGACTGTGCATAACCTCAATTGTAAAGACACTAACAGACAATCACACTCTGGACGACCGAAATCATCAAGAACACCACACAGCATTGCTGCAGTAGGAGACTCTGTTGTCCACAGCCCAAGCAAGTCTGTGTGACAGGAAAGTCAGGACCTTGGAATCAATCAGGAGTGTGTGCGAAGAATTTTAGATGTAGATCTCCACCTGTATCCTTACAGGATACACATTAAACACAAGGTTACACCTGACGACATGAGGAAGTGAGTGATATTGTGCCAGTGGTTTTGCAACAAAATTGACGCTGTGCCAGACTTCCTTGACAATGTCTGGTTTTCGGACGAGGCACATTTTCTGTTGTCAGGTCACGTGAACTCGAAAAACAATATCTTCTGGAGTAGCCCACCCCCTGAGCAATGTCTGAAAAGGCCATTACACTCGGTGAAGTGCACTGCCTTGGTCGCCATCTCCAAACAGGGCATCATTGGACCATTCAACCTAAAATATGGCTCAATTATGAATGTGTTTTCCTTAGTAGTCCATGGCATTTCGAAAGTCAAATTTGGCACTCATAGAACATTAATTTTTATTGATAAATCTTAAAAATAAAAGGAATTAATTATCTATTTCAAAAGTTACTCAAGTTTAGGTGATGACTGTTTTTTTTTTTTTTCTTTTTTTGTGTCACCCGGGGTATAATTGTCAAATAAAAGAGTTGTGTTAAGAAGTGATTGTGTGTGTGGATTAGAGTTATGTGAAATTGATAATAATAAGATCTTGGGAGCACAACTCCAGCCTACACAGACGAACACACTCAAAACTTGGTTCTGCAAGAGTAAAATCAATGTCTACCAGAATATCAACCTTTTATGAGTGCCATTGTTAATAATTACTTTGATGTAATTGCAACTGGAAACAAGCTACCAGGGAGGATTAATCGATTTCCTTTGAGCATTGAAACTGGGCAGGTGGGGCCGATCAAGTCAAGGCCTTATAAGGTACCTATTTATTTCCAGGGAGAGAAACAAAAGGGACATTAGTAAGTTAAGTGAACAAGGAATAATCGAGGAGAGCGATTTACCCCTGGTTTCTCCAAATGTAGCTGTTAGGAAAAAGGATGGCTCGGTAAGATTGTCTGTTGATTATAGGAAGTTGAATGCAGTCACTAAGGATAATGCATTTCCATTGCTCTCAATCAAAGAACTACTTGTGAAGGTAAGGGATGGTAAATATTTTACATCTATAGATTTAAAATCTAGATACTATCAAATACACATTCAGGAAGACAGTAAATATAAAATGGCATTTATACCGTACGATAAACTATTTCAGTTTAATTTACATTTTTGGTATTATAAATGCTTCAAGTAATTTTTCTAGAGTAATAATGGCGGTTTTGTCTTCCTTAGTTGGCCATAATGTTCTTTTTTTTTTATTCATGCGATTTCATAATTACAGGGAAAATATCTGAAGAACATAATAACAATATTCGTACGGTTTTAGAAGCATTGCGATACATTGGTATGCAAATAAATTTGTCAAAGTGAAAATTTTTCTGTAAACAGGTCGAATGTTTAGGTCACTTAATAACCAAAGAAGGTATCCAACCTTGCCCCAGTAAAGTAGAAGCTATTAGAGATTTCTCCAGGCTACGTACCCCTAAGGAAGTAGCTGGGTTCCTTGGGTTTGCTGGGTATTACCATAAATTCATAAGATGTTTTGGGGAGATTGCGAGACCCTTAGATGCTTTAAAGAAACAAAAAGTAATAAATTGGGGAGTGAATGAAGAAAGGAGTGGAAGAAGAAAGGGCCTTTAACCATTTGAAAGCTGCCTTAACTAGCAATGACTTACTCGCATATCCTAGATTTGATCGCCTGTTTTTAGTGACAATAGATGCGGGCAGCTTAGATATTGGTGGCGTAATTTCTCAAAGAGATGATCAAGGTAGGGAGCGACCCATTTTCTTTTCTTCCAGGCCATTGAAAAGGGCAAAACAGCATTATAGTATATTGGATCGAGAAGCATTGGCTATTCTTTGGGTTCTAGCGAGCCATCGGTTCTATTTATTAGGTCAGCTGATTGAGTTGCAAAGCGATAATTGCCCCTAACGTGATTTATTTTACAAAGGTGACATGACGTCTAGACAAGCTAGATGGATTAAAAGATTGTTAGAGTTTGATATAAAGGGGTTTGACCATATAAAAGGTAAAGCTAACAAGGGGGCTGACGCCCTCTATTCAGGTGCAGGAGTAACAAATAGGGCACAAAAGAGGAACGAAAAACGAAATCAAAATATTGAAGGCTATCATCAAAATAGAAAACAGTATGTGATCTCAAGCGATTAGAAAGAGTGCAAGCAAAGATTGAAGGTGAATCAGAGAGTTATTAATCATTTCTGAATGTGCCTCGTGAGAATTTTTACATAGAGAATGATATATTGTATTGTGCTTACGAGAAGGGGGAGGGGAATTTTGTGCATAGGTAGTTCTTCCTCCCTCTATAATTAACTGAGCCATATACATTGTACATGCAACTCTGTACGCACGGCATTTATTGATTGATAGAACATTAAGGAGAGCACGAGAATCTGTCTTTTCGTTAGGAATGAAGAAATCTGTAAGACATTATTTAAACTTATCATGCTTGTAACTGTTTCAAAGAACATAAAAGCACTGTACAGAAAGCCAGAAAGTCTCCTGTGATTCCTGATCAATTTCATAAGGTACATATGGATGTGGTAAAACCCTTTCTTAGTGGTTTAACGCAACAAAAGTATATATGTGTATTTGTGGATGCAATTACTCCTTACACTCATACTTACGCAATGTTGGAAAAATCAACAAATTCATTAGCCCAGGAGCTGTGCTCTTTCATTAATAGGTTTGGTTGCCCGAAAATTTTGATAAGTGATAATGGTCTCGAATTTATAAATATATTGGTGAAATTGGTCACGGACTTGATGAAAATTGAACAGTGACCGCATATTGGCCTTCATCTCATTGCTTAGTGGAATTGCATAATATTGAAGTGGTGCGAATGTGACGTTACTTAGTGGCTGATAACCACTTTATTGGCATGCCATGCTTTCTACAGCTGAGCTAGCTTTGAAAATTGCATATAATGCTTTGCTCCGGGACACGCCTTTCTTTTCAGTGTATGGAGAGGATCCTGTACTACCGTGTACGGTCTGGATTGATTCTCCACATTTGCCAAATTATTCAACTGAGCAGTACTGTGTCTATTTACTAAACCTCTTAAGGAGAGTAAGGAACACCACTGAAAAGTTTTATAAAAGAGCTAATGAAAAACACAGCTCAAAGTATGATGGTCGGTCCCAAACCACACCGGTAAAGGTATTTGTTGGCAATCATTTGTATTTGAAAGATTACAATACAGGAAGGACAAAATAGAGCCAGCGTTTCTGGGTCCGTACCGAGTAAAGATGGTTAAATTTAACACATTTGTTACACAAAGCATTATTAGTGGCGCATTGTCTGAACATCCTCAGCCACAAATACATGTGGTGGCAGAAGAGGTAGTTTTCAAAAGTGTCAATCAGAGTGTACCTCCTTACCCTTGCATATGTGACATTCCTCGAGTTGATGAGTATAATCTCTTTTTTTATTTTTTTGCTGTTGTTGTTGTTTGAACATACCTCCTTTCTTCTTTTGAAGTGTTTCGAATAAACTTAATTATGAAAATGAGTTCTTATGTTGGTGCTTAATGTATAAGTAAAGTGTTTTAATAATTTTGCCGAGTGTACCAGTATGTAGGGCATAATGCTATGGTTAAATAGGTCAGGTGAGATCTGTCAGGCAGATGCTGCATTATTTATGTATTATATGATTCCTGGTTGCTGGGGCCGGGCCGGTTCCCGAAGGGCAAATGGCTACGTGATAAAAGTTCAGCCTCAAGGAAAGGCAGTGTTAGAGAATGTGTAGATGTGAGTACCTTATACTTAGAGTTATAAGAGAAGGGCGGGAAGACAAAGGATTTTCTCCGGAAAACGTCTAGTAGCTACCGATTGATAGTTACATGTGCAAGTGTAGTGGTGATTTAAAAAATGGCAAAACTGTGGTGGTGAGTTACGTTGCAAAATTGTGCCGTAAACCCGGACATGTAAAATCGAGATATGAAGGAATGTCTATTCTTATTACTGTCCCGTCCAAAAGGCCAGTATTGCCCACAACCAAATGGAGGTTATTGATGAGGTTGTGTAATACTGATATTGATATGAATTTTTTTTTTTACTTTGGATATTCTTTATTTCACTTGAGGAGGTCATAAGAAGAAATGAGGGAAATTATTTTATATTTTATTGTGTGCATTTTTACATGCGATATTTCATGTTTTTAAATTTTTGTGAAAGATGTCTGTTTTTTTGGGGTGATTTTTATGTATATATTTAATGTCACATTTCTCTCTAGTACATGCAATGCCCTATTACGGGTCAGAGTGTCCTTCACATATTATAGACTAGAGAGGGCGAGTGCGCACCTCCTCCCATGTTCCAATATCTCATCATCCGTTGACAATGGAAATACAGTATATATACTGTTATGCCTACTGTGGCCGCGGGATATAACAAAAATCAGAAAAGAGCCAATGTATCCCTACGTGTCATAAGAGGCGACTAAAAGGGCCGGAACTAGTGGACTTGGAAACCCCTCTCAGGTATCTTATTCCTGTGAGTTATCAAAGAGGTGAAGCTGTGGGGGAGAGTTACTGCTCCCTGCACTCTAGATTTGGGGTGTCTGAAGGTTTGTGAATGTTGTACGATAGAGAGTAAAAGATGTGAGATTGGAAGTTTGTTTAGGAATAAAAGGATGAATATATTGGCTTTGTGTGAAACAATGATAAAAGGGAAGGGTGAAGTGATGTTTAGTGAAGCAACTGGTAAAGTATCTGGGATTGAAAGGAGAAGAGCAAGAGAGGGTGTGGCTTTATTGTTCAATGAATGGAAGACAAGTAAAGTAGTGGAATGGAAGGACACATCATCTACGTTAATGTGGGTAAGGGTTAGGTTGGGTATGGAATATTGGGCTTTAGTTATTGCGTATGGGCCACGTTGTGAGAAAAGGAAAGAAGAGTGGAATGAATTCTGGAATGAATTAACTATGTGTGTAGAACGACTGAGTAAAAGGAATTATGTAGTTGTCATGGGTGACTTAAATGCTAGAGTGGGTGCTGGAGAGGTAGAAGGTGTCATTGGGAAGTATGGCATACCAGGTGAAAATGTGAGTAGTGAATAGACTTGTAGACATGTGTGTTGAGCAATAGCTGGTAATAAGTAGTATTTTTCTTCAAAACTAAAGATAATAACAATTATACATAGCTAAGAGTGGCAAATAGAAGACGGGTAGGGAGGGCATTAATGGATTATGTGTTGATAACTAGAAGAATGTTTGGAAGATTGAATAACCTGCATGTGTTTTTGGGTATGGATAACAGTATGTCTGATAATTTTTTGGTAAAAGTAAAATTGGTTGTAACAAAAGTGTCAGGGATTACGGTTGGGGGATGTAAAGGGAGGTAGTGAAGAGGTAATAAAACCAGAGGTAAAAAGTGAATATCGAGAAGGGATGGAAATGACATATGACAGAATGAAAGTAATGGATTCTGGTAATTTAGAGGAGTGGAAGTTACTAAAAGAGATTTTGTTGGAATTGCAAGTGATGTGTGTGGTAAGAGGAATATTGGATGCACCTTGAGGAAGGGTATTGAATGGTGAAATGAAGGAGTAAAAATAAAATTGGAAGAAAAAAAAGACGGCATTTAAAGAATGGCTACGGAGTAGTAGTATAGAGAAGTATGAAAGATAAAGAGAGAAAATGTGAAATTAAAAGGTAAGGTAGATGAGGAAAAGAGGGTGGCTGACTGGAAGTGGGGTCAGGGTCTGGTCATTCTTATGAAGAAAATAACAAGAAGTTTTTGAAGAAAGTGAAGTGAGTAAGGAGGAGTGATTCGAGAATTGAAGAGACAGTAAGAGAGAAAAAAATTAAAGGCTGTTAAAAGGAAAGAAGACAAGGAAGAGGTGACTGGAATATTTTGAAAGTTTACTGAATGTTGAAGATATTAGGGAGGCAGACATAATTGCTGTTGCAGGTGTTGAGGTGTCAGTGATTGGAGAAGAGAATGAGAGAGAGAGAGATTTCAAACGAGGAAGTAAGGAGAGCATCAGATGAAACAAGAGTAAGAAAAGCACCTGGTATGGATGGTGTGAGGACTGAGATGTTAAAGGAAGGGGGTGTGATTGTACTTGCAAGGTTGGTGAGCTTGTTTTAATATGTTCTTTATGTTTTCAATTGTACCAGTAGGCTGGGTGTGAGCGTTTATTGTATCACTATATAAAGGTAAGGGAGATGTGCAAGAGTGTTGTAATTCATGGAGTATTAGTTTGTTGAGTGTGGTTAAAATATTTTATGGCAGAATACTAATTAATAGGATTAAGGATAATACAGAGAATGCAATCCTAGAAGTACAGGGTGGTTTTAGAGGAGGTAGGGTATAGTTAGGTAGATATGAAAGAAATATTTAGCAAAAGGCAAGAGGGTTTATGTTGCATTTATGGATTTGGAGAAAGCATGTGATAAAGTTGCTAGCAAAGCGATGTTGAATATGATGAAATTATATGGAATTGATGGAAGGTTGTTGCAAGCTGTAAAGAATTTTGACATACGTAGAAAAGTGTGTATTAGGATAGGAATTGAAGTGAGTGGGTGATTTTTAGTAAGAGTGGGGCTGAGACAGGGACGTGAGATGTCGCCTAGGTTGTTCAATTTGTTTGTTGATGGAGTGGTGAGAGAGGTGAATGCTCGAGTGCTTGGTCGAGCATTGAAACTGTCAGAGGAAAGTGATCACGAATGGGAGGTAAATCAGTTATTGTTTATGGATGATACTGTACTGGTTACAGACACGGAGGAGAAGCTTAGTTGATTATTGACAGAGTTTGGAAGGGTATGTGAGAGAAGGAAGTAGAGAGTTAATATGGGTAACAATAGCATTATGAGATTCACGGAAAAGTAGGTTGGTGCATGGCTGAATATCATGTTAAATGGAGAGTTACTTGAGGAAGCAGATCAGAATAAGTACTTGGGGTCTGTTGTTGCAGCAAATAGTGGGTTAGATGATGTACTCCAGAAATTGAATTAAGGATGCAAAGTGTTGGGAGTATTGAAAGAAGTGGTGAAGAATGGAGGGCTAGGCCTGAATGTAGAGTTCTGTATGAAAAAGTGATTGTACCAGCTGTGATGTATGGATCGGAGTTCTGGGGAATGAAAGTGACGGAGAAAAAGGAATTGAATGTATTTGAAATGAACTGTCTGAGGAATATGGCTGGTATATCTTGGTTAGATAGGGCTAGGAACGAAACAGTGAAGGTGAGAACAGGTCTAAGGAATAATTAAGCAGCAAGAGTGGAAATGAGTTTGTTGAGGTGGTTTAGTCATGTTGAGAGCATGGAAAGTGGCTGTCTGTTAAAGATGGTGATAAATGTGATAAATGGAAGATTTTAGGGGATGAGTACAAGAGGAAGGACAAGGTTTGGGAGGAAGGATGGGGGGGGGGGGGGGGAGAAAGCTCTGGGTGATAGGAGGATAGCTGTGAGAGAGGCAAAAGAGCGTGCTAGAAATAGGAATAAATGACAAGCAATTGTGACGCAGTTATGGCAAGCCCTGCTACTTCCTTCAGTTGCCTTGGTCACCACGAAGGTAACAGCAGTAGGGGATTAAGCGTATAATACTCTATTAACGGTGAATAACGGGGAGGGGGGCTGTGGCACACTGGCAGTACCAGCCAAACTCGGCTGAATCCCTCATCAGGCTGGGAGGAGCAGAGAGAGGAAAGGTAAAGGTTCCCTTTCGCTTCTTTGTTTAATGTCGGTTACACCAGAAATTAGGGGAAGTACTTTGGAAAATAGATATATATATATATATATATATATATATATATATATATATATATATATATATATATATATATACATACACACATATACATATATATATATATATATATATATATATATATATATATATATATATATATATATATATATATATATATATATATATATATATATATATATATATATATCCATCTATCTATCTATATATATATATATATATATATATATATATATATATATATATATATATATATATATATATATATATATATATATATATATATATATATATATATATATATATATATATATATATATATATATATATATATATATATATATATATATATATATATATATATATAATTTATATACACATATATATACTTATATATATATATATATATATATATATATATATATATATATATATATATATATATATATATATATATATATATATATATATATATATATATATATATATATATATATGTATATATATATATATATATATATATATATATATATATATATATATATATATATATATATATATATATATATATATATATATATATATATATATAACGGATTTTGAAGCAAAGCGAAAAATCTATTTCTGGGTGAGATGGCCATGTCGTCCTGATGGAAGTTCTTTAAAGTAGCTTCCTAGGGATATATGTACTACAGTGATATTCCCAGAGAATTTTACTGTTAGGTATCCAGAATTCTAACTCCTGACGCGAATATCCTTTAATTTTCTCTCAAGGATATCGCATAATATCAGAGGACGTATTCTTGACATGCCACTGTACCAACCGTGTTTCACACAATTGTACATAATTCCTTTTGTATATATTATGCTTGTATCTTCGCTCTTCCCTCGCACTAAAACGAACATGAAAATTCATGTCTGGTTTTTCCTCTGTAATATTGACTGTCTTGTGAACTTGTTATGTCCTGTTGCCTTGAGGTTTTGTATATAAGGAGAATGTTCTACAATAATATAACTCAGTCGATTGCTTCCTGCCTTTGAGTTCACAACCCTCTCTCGGCTCCGTCACACCATATAGCTGCTTGCACCCCTAATAGCGTCTACGCTTCAAGGGAGTGTGGCAGAATAGAAGGGAAGCCATACCAAGGTAACCCTCGTTCTCGTACTACTATTGAGTATGACAATAGCGCCATCTCCAAGATGGTGGACATTCCTTGTAGCATTGAGCATGGTGCTACATATACAGTACTTCGGGAGGGATACTGTGAAGATATTTTCTTTTTAGAAAAGATGGGTGGGTGGGATAACATTTCTATGGTCGTGTGGACCAATTGAGACAAATGACGTCACCGTTATCCGTCATCATCACTAATCATAAACGATGTTAGTGCTTCCTGCCCTCTACAGGGAAGAGTCATTCTAGACAGTAGAAAAGGGGTCTTAAGGTTAACTTTATTGTATGAACAAACATAAGTATACACTGAATATACAAACAGTCTCATAGTTTGTATATATTGCCGAATGAATATCAGTGTCTTTTATATGTATTGTTTGTGAGAATACAACTACAAAAGAATACTTATATTGGTAAGTCAAAGAACTCTAGCATTTTATACATGCAATTGTCGGGCGAATTCGGATGCAATACATTCTAATAGACATTTATTCCTAATAAGACTAAATGAGTTAACCAGTAAAACGAATGTAGCATGACAATGGAATTATACACGTTATGAATACAGAGACTATATTTCTTTCTTGAAAGGAAAAGAAATGATGAGTGCCACTCTCAGGTTGAGGAAAAATTTTTATAATAAAATTTCTCTTCATGATCTCAGTACCGGTTACATTCTATCGACACTGTGTACTACGTACACACGGCACTAGTGCTATGTGTATAATTCCACACCTGGGATTTTGAACAGAATTAGTGTCACCATGGTAACACTCATTTAAAGGAGGCCACCATAAAAGTGATGACCCCTTCTCCCTTTAATTGACAGTCCCAGTCAATTAGCTGTTCATTGCAGATTTAAACGGCAGGTTTTAAAACGCTACTTGCCGCCACCACATCATGCTTCAGTTCATGGACCTGGTTAGCATAGTGTTTGTAGAACACTCTGGATGATTTCCATCCAGTATATGAGCGAAGTCGCTCGAAGTCCATATAATGAAAAAAGTTCAGTGATGAAGAAATTTTTCTCGGATCATGACCTATGGGAGTACTGTCAGGATCCGCTCTACGAATAAACTAGGTGAGCTTCGCCTCAGTTGTTTCAGGGATAAGTTTGATCCAGAGGTTTCTCCTTTAAAGAGATGTCCTCCCCTGAAGTCTGAAGTTCTACGAAGATAGACCTTTAGCCACTCTACAGGACATAGAGACACATCTTCCTTCAGAGGGCAGATTCTCCAGGGACCCCACCTCTTAGTGGGTAGCTCGTTTTTAGCAAGAAAGGTTGGATCAGGGAAAAAATTCAGTTCTCCAGCTTCTGTGAACTGAATGTGGCCCTCATCTCTAGATAGGGCCACTATTTCACTAACTCTAGCCCCGGAGGCTATAGCGAACAGAAAGATAACCTTTTGGGTTAGATCCTTGAGGGAACAATCTTCATTGTTCACCAATGAGGCATAATGTAGGACCTTTTCCAAAGACCAAGAGTTGTATCTGTGTTCCGGTGAGTGAATACACTTGTGCGACCCTAAAAATATCCTGATTTAACACGGATAACAAAAGGCTATGGAGTGCAATATAGCTACAAGTTTTCGTGAATAGTTGGTGATTAGTTTGAAGTCAGAAAAGTGGGATAAAACGTCGGTATAGGATAGTTATCTTGTGAATTACTAAAAATCTGATCAAGATGGTACTCTATAATACAGGCAAAGCTTGGAGGGACATTGCTGCAATTAGCAAAAGTAAATTCCACGAGTTGGTGAAACAAGAACTCGATCGTCTGATAACAGAGGTCACTAGTAACTCCAATCAGTGTGACGGAAAAATATTCGCAGACATATTGAAACAATATGATCCAATAAACTGCAGCAAATCTGCGGAAAACATCAGCAAAATAATAGAAGAAATTCCAAAGAAGATCCAAGTGATAAAGAGACATAAAGAAAGTTTACATCAATCAACACATTCCATCAAAGAACAATAAGAAGTCCAATATGGTGAATATGCTGATTGATGCATTGGGAAAAAGAATGCCAAAATAGTGTAATACATGTAAGATATGGTATTCCATTAATAATCCTCAACAACTGATTAGAAAATGTGATGTCTGCCATGTTCCAACACATCCTACATGTGCTGGAATACAGCAAAAAATTAAAAATAGAGACACAAAGGTATTCTGCTCAACATACTTAGTCTGGATAGAAAATATAATTAAGTCGAGACTAAATTTGCAAATAGTTGAAGATGAAGAAGAGGAAGAAGAAGAAGAAGCAGAAGAAGAAGAAGAAGAAGAAGAAGAAGAAGAAGAAGAAGAAGAAGAAGAAGAAGAAGAAGAGAAAAATGAACAGGATATGTGTAAGGATGCAGGGGAAATCATTGATATAACTTATGATGCCATCCAACAATATACTTATGAGGAAATAAATTATCAGATGGAAACAAATAATAGACCCAAGAGACTCTGCCCGGACCTACATACCTTTAGGGAAGAGAAGAACAAGAAAAAAAAGAAAGATATAGTCTGCAATTTGCTGAAAATAGGGAATTGCAAATTTGGCAAAAGATGCTACTACAAGCATCCAAAGATATGCCATAATTATGAAATATATGGTAAATGTGCGTATTTAGACGGATATAGAGACAAATGCAGAGATCTCCATCCAAAAATATGCAAAAACCTAAAAGAAGGAAAAGGATGCAGTTTCAATAAAAAAAGGTCGATATATGCATCCTGCAACCATGAATGAAAGTAAGAAAACTCAGCAAACTGAAAAGAGAAATGAAAGCAAAGATGACACAAAAAAAGAAACAAAAAAAAGCAGGCCGCGTATATACTGCGCTATGCCCCAAGATATGAGGCCTTTCAACAAAAATATGCACATTTAGACTACAAAGAATGCATCTTTAATGCCAGTGGTTGGTGCAGATATGGGGATAATTGCAGGTATACACACAAAAATAAATATGAAGGCGAAAGAGCAAATATAATAAAAAAGTTGGATTTTTTAATGGCAGAATTCCTGGAAATGAAGAAAAGAACATCATATCAAAATAGGAAGGAAGCATGGGAGAATCCATATTATTACCAATATTAATTAATGGGGATGAAACACAAACCATAATAGTGATGAATGCACAGGGTTTAGTCACGAGTAACTCTGAATAGAAAATAGAGTTCTTAGAAGAACTAACCCAAACTGAAAAAATAGATATATTGAATATTAGTGAAACATGGTATTCCCAAGAGACTGGCAGTGATGACCAGATAAAGGGTTTCAAAACTTATAGATCAGACAAAACAAATAGGAATCAAGGGGGAACCGCAATATATGGAAGTGATATAAATCAAGGAAAAGTCTGTGAAAAATACAGCAACACAGAATGTGAATTGATTGCGGTAGAACTTGAATTTGAAAAACTAGTGCATATTGCAGTTTACAGACTCTCAAATACTAAGGAGTTTGACATAATAATAGAAAAAAATAGATGATATATGTAGAAACCATAAAGACTGGAATATACTCCTATCCAGAGATGTTAACTTTCCTTTCGTGGATTGGAAAGAACGGATAGAAGAAAGTGGTTGTATGTATACATATAAAAAAGAGAGTAATAGTAGCGCAGAAGATAAGAGGAAATTTGAAAAGCTTCAAGATATGCTATTAGAACATAATATTTAACAAATAGACCACATTCCAACAAGAAAGGAAAATGTCCTAGATCTAGTATTTGTGAATGATGTGAATTATGTTAAAGAGATAAATGTATAACACGGGAATTTCAGACCACAATGTCATAGAATTAATAGTCCATTCCAAAACAAGTGATCGCAGAATTAATCAAAGCATAAAACTTTGGGAAGGATATGGAAAATATAATTTTTATTGTAAGAATATAAAATGGTCAGAAATAAATGAAGAACTGAATAAAGAATAGAAAAATGGATTTGTAAGTGATAATATACAGGTAAATATGGACATACTGTACAAAATACTGGAGAAAATTGTTGAAAAATATGTACCCCCCCCAAAAAAAAAACCCCAATAAACAAAAGACCTGCATACCAAGAGACAGAAGGATTTTATTTCAGAAAATTAGAAAATGGAAGAAAAATTTTGCAAAAGAAAAAAAATGTATGGACAATGATGGAAATAAAATGTAAGATAGAAAATGCAGAGCAAAAGATTATACAGTCGAAAGAAAATGAAAAAAAAGGACTTAGAAGAAAGGACACTTCAAAATATAAAAAAGAAAAACCAAAAATACTTTACTCTTATGCAAAAAAGATGAATAAAGGGATATTAGTAATAGGCCCTCTAAGAATTGAAGGATGGCTAACGAATGAAAAAAGGAAAATATGCAACATATTAGCAGAAAAATATAAGAGTAAGTTCACGCCAAGAATTGCGAATGAGAATAATGAAACAGAAATGAGAGAAGAAAATGTTTAATATCTAACGTATATAGATATAAATGAAGCAGATATTGTCAAGGCTATAAACAAAATTAAAAATGGATCGGCAGCCGGACAGATGGAGTTTCAGCGATTTTGTTAAAAAAACTGCAAACACTATCGCGAAGCCGCTTGCAATACTGCGAGGACAAAGTGTAGATATGAGCGAGATATATGTTAAACATAAATTAGCTTATATAACCCCTATCTTCAAAAGTGGATCAAAACTAGAGTCAAGCAATTATAGACCTGTTAGTCTAACATCACATATTATGAAAGTGTATGACAGGGTAATAAAAAGGAAAATAATGAAACATTTGGTTAAAAATAATTTGTTTAATATAGGTCAACTCGGTTTTGTGCCCGGAAAAAGTACACAAACCCAACTGATAGCACACTATTAAAACATATACAAAAATATGATAAATGATAGAGACAAAGATTTGATCTATCTAGATTTTGCAAAAGCCTTTGACAAGGTAGACCATAATATATTAGAGAAAAATATGAGAAAGCATAATATTGTGGGAAAGATAAGAAAATGGGTAAAAGAATTCCTGCAAAACAGAAAACAAATAGTGGTTGCAAATGACGAGAAATCAGATGAAGCTCAGGTAATATTTGGCGTGCCACAGGGTATAGTATTAGCTGCACTGCTGTTTGTTATTATGATCTTAGACATAGACTGTGATGTTGAAAACTCTGTAGTGAGAAGTTTCGCCGATAACACAAGAATAAGTAGAGAAATTACCTGTGATGAAGATAGGAACTCACTACAAAGAGATCTAAATAAAATATATGAATGGGTGGAGATAAATAGGATGATATTTAACTCTGATAAATTCGAATCAATAAATTATGGAAACAGAGAAGGAATGGTATATGCATACAAGGGACCTAATAATGACACAATCACAAACAAGGAAGCAATTAAAGAACTTGGTGTAATGTTAAATAGGAATATGTTATACAATGACCAAATAGCAACACTGTTGGCTAAAAGTAAAGGAAAAATGGGAATGTTATTCAGACACTTTAAAACAAGAAAAGCTGAACACATGATTAGGCTTTACAAAACTTATGTACGTAGTACACTCTAGTACTGCAATGTGATATGGTACCCACACTACCAAAAGGATATTGCAAAACTCCTATACTGCTAGAATAGAAGAAATTAAGGACCTTGACTACTGGGAAAGACTGCAATTCTTAAAACTATACAGTCTAGAAAAGAGAAGAGAACGCTACATGATAATACAATCCTGGAAGCAAATAGAAGGAATTACTGAAAACGTCATGGAGCCAAAAATATCAGAAAGAGCAAGGCGAGGTAGATTAATAGTGCCAAAAAATATACCAGGAAAACCAAGGAAGGCTCATAGGACATTAATCCACTACACACCAGCATCGATAATTTAATGTGCTGCCAGCTCAGGAGTGAGCGTAGATGTGTTTAAGAATAAGCTCGATAAATACCTAAAATGCATCCCAGACCATGCAAGACTGGAAGATGCAAAATACACCGGAAGATGCATCAGCAACTCTCTGGTGGATATATGAGGTGCCTCACACTGTGGGACCTGGGGGAACCCAAACATGAAATAAGGCAATAAGGCAATGGACTTTGGTGGTGCTGCAGGTCTAAGCTTTGCACATGCCTTTGGAATCTTATTAAAGATCTCATTCGCCAGATCCACTTGAAAGGCATATAGAAGAGGTCTAGTCAAAGCTGACTTGCGCATAGTTATCGTGTTGGCTGCCAGACATTGATTATAAAGGTGGACAGAGAAGGACAGGCAGAAGTTCATTGAAATTTCTTTCGGTACATTTGCTTTCACGAATGAAATCCACTTTTTCTAGGAAGATTCATATTGTCTTCTAGTTGACTTAGACTTGTATTTTTCTAAGAATTCTCTATTGCCTTCTGAGATCCCAAAACTTTTTCTAACCGCTAGGGCAAAAAAATCATGAAATGAAGGGTTCGGGTTCTCCATGATAAAACAAAGGCAATTAATTTCTGAACCTTCTGAAATAGACCTAGGTTCAGAACTAGGGCCAGCCTTAGTAGCCCAAGATTGCTCTTGGGCTACTTGGTAGCCAATAGAGCTACTCCCCCTTGGAAGTATCTGAGCCTGTTGAAGACCTTCAGCAGGAGATTGTATGGGATGAACGGGAATACCTGAGTCCATCCCTTCCATACTAGAGACATGCTGTCGATAAACTCCACTAGAGGATCCTCGTGTGGGGCTATATATCGAGGTAGTTTCTTGAAGACGCTCGTGATGAAGAGGTCAATCTGCAGTTCCGGGACTTGTTCCCATCTGGGAGGGAATAGGTCTGCGTCCATGGACCATTCCAACTCTATCGGCTTGAACCGAGATAGAGCATCCACTGTCACATTGTGGATCAATTGTATATGAACTGCTGATATGTGCTATCCCTTTAAGAAAGGGATGGGTAACTTCACCTAGACTGTATGAGACGTTCCTTAGCATTGTTGATTGCGACGTCTCATTATCGCTTCGGTGTCCCAGATCAGTCGTAGGAAGTCTGATCTGTGTGGAGAGAGCTTCCCCACTCATGACAGGACCAGCATATTCATGGGACTTTCGGGCTTTGACTTTTGTTAGAGAAGCGATTAAAGAGGGACCGATATCGGTCTTTTTAGATCTCTTAAAGCGTTTGATGCGCATTTTCTACAGGTTCCTGACGCATCTTTCCGCTGTGTTCTTAGCACTAGGTCTGTCACTACTGCGAACTGGGGAGAGTTCAGAGCTTCTTCCTGTTAGCGTCTTGGAAATATGACTGATTATCTGAGTCTCTGGACTGACCTTGCGATCTCCTTTTATATTCCCAAGGGAAAGGAGAGTTGATGTGACCACAGGCTTCAATGGTTTTTCAGACATTGAAACCTTTGAGCTGGAGGGAATCGAGACCTCTAGAAGCTTTTTTTTCATCCGCAATGTCCCGGGAACCGGGTCATTTCCTTGGTTGCACATAGACCAGCCACTTCGGGTGCTGCCCACCCCAGCCTCTCGTCCAGGTACATTGTTGCCTGAACCCTTTCTAGGCTTGGTTTTTACGTGACTAAGTCTGTCAATCCTATGAAGATATTTAGGACTGAGTCTAGTCCGACACGTATCTTTCCTAGGATGTACGTTACTCTCTGTAACTTGAATCCTAGATAGGAGGGGAGGGGGTGATTAACTGGAAGTTGCCAAACGACACCTTTCAGGTCTGACAAGACTACGAACACACCTTTTTGAAACAAGGTCCATATGTTCAAAAGGATTAACATTCTGAACTCGCTGTTTTAAATGAACTTGTTGACTGGCGACAAGTTCAGAATGACTCCGAGATTTCTTGAGTCCTTCTCGTGAACACAAAACAGCCTTCCCTGGAACTCGCTGGACTATAGTTTACTTAACACCTGTATGTTCTAGAGCTCTCAGGTATACTCCTCCAGGAGGGTTTTGGATTGTAGGAGAAGGTAAGGAAATGATGGTGGAGACATTTCTGTTTCCCATCATAGTCCCATCTTGATTAGGCCTCGGACCCAAGGATCGAAGGTCCGACGGTCCTGAAGGAACCTCCCTCCTACCAGAAGCATCTTCATGCTTCGAGTAATCAGTAGGTTTAAACTTTTGACCACCTCCCTGTGGCACCGTGGTCACTGGAACTGTGGGATGTTGTTGAACAGCCCGGATATTTACAGCTTTTCCTGTCTTTTTTTTAGGTTGGGGACCCACAACCATGGAAGATTTTCTCTTTGAAAGGATGCCCCACTTTTGGAGAAGACTTATATTCTCCATGCTGGCGCTCTTAATCACTTTCCTAGCTACCTCGTTTGGGTAGAGGTCTTTACCCGAGATGTTGGAAGATATTAGCTTCCTTGTTTCGTGTTTCACTGTTGCAGCAGCGAACACAAACTCTCTACATGCTCTCCTAGCCTTCATAAAGGTGTAAAGGTCCCTCGCTATGGCAGCCATATGCATTTTGGCTAGGACCAAGAGCATGTCTAGGGTATTTTGATACTTTGAACACAACTCTATGTAGTTTTGTAGAGAAAGGGAGGCTGCAAGTCTCTCCTTTGTTCATTATACAAGAGAAACTCGGATAGTTTAGGGAGACGTTCGTTAAATTGTCGACTGTCGACCTCCGCATCTAGTCTACCTACTGAGAAAGTTAGATGGACTTCCTTCCAGTCCTTCTCCGGTCTGGAAAAGGCTGGTGACAGAGGCTTGCACTCCTTCGAGTGCAGGACATGGCCTACCCGCCTTCACTGCTTTGGCAACAGATTTAAATGCCTTCCCCATAAAGGGGAATGAGACTGAAGCAGAAGTAAGAAAGGAAGGGTGCCTGTTATCCAGTGAGAATACCTTCGACTCCGAGTAACCCGCCTTTTTCAGGCTACTTGACAGGATAGCCTGTGCCTTATCATGGTCGAGAATCATGACCTCCTTTGATTCTGTTCCTTTTCTTGACTTTTGTTCATACCTCAGTCGAACAAAACAATTAGGGAAAGCATCAAAGCTTGGCCAAAATTGGATTTTTTTTCAAAGAAACTGCACCCATCTTCTCCAAGATGTATAATTTGCCCTTTAAAATCGGCATCAGCTCTGCAAACCTCCAGGGATTGGTTTTGGAGCATGTCGGTAGGCCTTGATCCATGGGTCATTTGAATGACCCTTGGGAAGCGACAAGAGAAGCTTTGCGAGGCTCTATCTTGCATTTTACTTCCTGCTTTTCGTTTTGTTTACGAAAGCTCTCTATCAGATTATTCACTTGGGCATATAATTGTTCCATTCCATCTAATAGAGGGATAGAAGACGAAGATGTCGACGTCAATGGATTTAGAGCAGGCATAGGCAGAGGCAATTCCGACAAGACATTTTCCCCTTCTACCCCCGGGCACTTCCTGCCCTCCTTCCCAAAGGCTATCTGGCTGTCGGGGGATGTAATTGGTGCCTGAGGCACCACTATTTCCTTACTTGCCTTCGGAAATAGTAGCTTACGCATCCTATCATTAGGTTGGTAAGGTCCCGGAGAGATTTTCTGGAAGCCTCTCACCCAGTTGCATAATTTGTATTGAGCAGTATCCCTAGTCTCTATGGACTTGGGATTCTCGAAACCTTCAGACATTAATGTCCGACATATATTGCAAACCTGCGGGTTCCAATAATGTAGGGATTCGGAAATAATGTTGCAGGGGGCATGAAACCTGCGAGTATTATGACCGTGAAAATACTTACTCTTGGCCTTGTAGAAGACTGCAGCGCAAGTCAAATGGTGTTCCTCCTGTAAAGAAAGGAAAACAGAATGAGTATATAATGGATTATCTCCCTGATAATCAACATGCAAAGTCAGAATAGCTTAGGATAGTAAGCTATAAGGCGATAGTAGGAGACACATACTAGTGTACCCCCTGCAAGCAAATGCTGTTACCTCCCCTCAGTATTAACTATAGAGAGATTCCTCTATTAAGGAATTCGAACTAAAAGGGCTCATACCCCTAGGGGTAGGGAAGTACAAATTCACTGTCTCTTTTTATTCTCAATCAGAATATTGAAAAAATACTACTATTATTTCAATATAGGAGCGGTACCAGCAGAAGCTCGCACAAGGGTACCCAAGCTATATTAGGAATAACTACAGTAGTTTTCTATTTGCAGTATATATATATATATATATATATATATATATATATATATATATATATATATATATATATATATATATATATATATATATATATATATATATATTGCAAATTACTGGCTACTCTACAATTATATATCGTAGTTCAGACAGTATGCTGCTATTGGAGCAAGCATTTGACAGTTCGGTCCAGCTGACATGATGCCAACTGAACTAGGGAAAAATAAAGACATAAATTTGTGTATCCCACCCAACCTATTTGCCGTGCCCTTCCTTACAATATTAAATCATAGAGTTTTCTGATCAGGGAGACTCAAGGATAAAGGCTCTACCCTTTAAGGGTTGGGAGTGTAACACCCCAGCCTTGAAAATATTTAATATTGTAGGGTAATCCAAAAACTGATTTCTAATCAGAATATTGAAGAAATTATATTCATTCAATATGGGATTGGGCTCAGCAAATACCTGTGTAGGGATAACCAAGATATATTGGAAATAACTACTGGTATAATATATATAGTAGTTTTCTATCTGCAGTATATTCTATACTGCCGATATACTGGCTACCTGTATAGCAATACAGTAGTTCAGCTGGCATGTCACTGGCATAGCTAGATCTAGCCGGTATATCCAGCATGCTAGCTAAAAGAGAGAGAGATAGCATGGAGTAAAGGCTACTCCTTACTGTGGATGTATACAGTAATTAGGGATGTAAAAGTCTAATTTTACTGCCTTTCTCCAGAGAGAAGGTTCAAATGGAAGGGGAGAATGTACCATTCAGGCTTCCATCCAGCTGCAGTACTATTGCCGGCAAGGCGCCGCTGATACACTGCCGGCAGGTTAGCCTCCGGCAGTACCAGTACAGTCGGCGTGCTGCCGTCTGAGTCAGCACATATCTGTGCCGGTCTGGCCAGCGGTACTCCGGCAACAGAACCTGTGGTTAGCAGTCCAAGGGAGAACTGAAGAACCTTGGGGACGGAAGGGACTTCCCACTCACAGCCATCATGGCTGTCGGAAGCTGTCAGCCACTAGCAGCCATCTTGGCTGCCGGCAGTCGCCAACCACCGGCAGACACTATAGTTACCGACAGATGATGTGGCTACTGGAAGCATGCATTGCCGCCGGCAGCTGTCATTTTCGCCGGCAGTAGAAAAACACAATGTCACCGACATTCAACATGGCAACTGGACAACGGCCATAGAGAGGGAGTCGAGCCGGCCCCGGCAACCCACTGGCAATGGTAAGGTTGCAAGATGCCGGCCCAGTGAAAGACAATGGCTTGGCCATCATAAAGTGGACAGAGGGGGAGGGAACAGGGTCCTGTATAAGGTGTAGAAGGAGCTGGAAAAGTTGTCAGTCCTACCATGCCTTAAATAAACTCTGTTTCAGTCTCGGCGGTATCCTAGGTGAAGGAGAGACTCAGTTCTCCAACCTAGAGATTGCCAATACAGTTAAGGGGATGGCGGCATTGCCGCCTCCTCTCAACAAGGGAGAAACAGAGTTCCAGTGCTGCCGCCATCCTAGGCAAAAGTAGAATACTATTCTTCAGCCTAGGGGGCTGCGAGCACAGGACTAGTCTTCTAGACCGCAAGGAGAAGATGGTATCTTACCACCACTTCAAGTGTGGCTAGGGAGAGCTAGCCTTCAAGGTCGGCGGCCTAGCCGGCAGTGGAATGATGGTATTCTACAACCCATTCACCCCGCCGGCAGGTCACTGGCACAAGACTAAATACTTTGAGATTCTGACTGAATCCCAAAACCTGCTAGTATACCACAACCTGCGGTTAAGGGAAGAGACAGAAAAACCCTAGGCTAGTCATGCCTCAATAAAATTCAGGGCCGACCCACTAGGGTTGTAGCCTGAAGCTACGCTCAGAGGGAAGGAGAGATTACCCTTAAATCTCCGAGGGAAACCGGGGAAATGTCAGAACGTATAATAAAACGCCTAGGTTAGGTTACCTAGGCGAGATGAGATCTCGGTTACCTAATTCACCGAAACTCTAACTATACGATTGATATAGAAAAGGAAATTATGCACATGAAAATATCATTACAAGTATAATTTGCCTAAATAGCTTACATAATTAAAAATCATCTAATGCTATTTAAACCGGGAAGTCTTTTTACTAACTAAATAACACATGCCTAACGAACGACAGCGCCCATGGCACCTCCGGTAACAGGCCTAGCTCCTAAGCCAAATAAAATACTCTAATTTCACTGTGAAACAGGATCTAAAATATACTCATTGTAAAGACCCAATACTCAACTTTCCATTGGCAAACGAAGATGGAGAATGCATAATTATAATCCTTGTAAAATGATCGAGAAGGTTATATCACCAGAGAACACCACTTACCGAAATCGCTACAATATAAGGAATGTCCGCCATCTTGGAGATAGCGCAGTTGTCATACTCAATAGTAGTACGAGAATGGGGGGAACCTTGATACCACTCCCCTTCTATTCTGTCACAGCCCCCTCGAAGCGTAGAAGCTATTAGGGGTACATATGTAATATTTAGAATAGTAATATTACATGTTTAAAACAAATGACGTAATATGTCATGTTGGTTGGAAGAGCTGGCCGTGAGATTTGCTATGGTCAACTCAAATTGTGTACAGGATGTAAGATGCTAAGTTGTCATTCTTTCTTAGTGTCAACACATTAACTCTTCGTGTGAAAGTTTGTGACGTCACCGGATGCAGGTGTCTTCCGATTCCGTCACGTGTCTAAAGTAAACCAAGCATACGATATCTGTGATATCGATAATTTGTTCAGTTCTTATCTAAACTTCACCAGAATTGGTCATGTGGACCAACACAGCTTCCTCCAGTGATGGAGATGTTTAACTCAGTTGTTTATATACAATAAAACTTAAAAACCACCAAGATGTGTTCAATAAACCATCTAAATACATCTGAAAACAACTCATACTCAAATGTGTGCTTAAGACAGTAGCACACCAATAAATGGTGGCAGCGATTAAACTCAAAGACAGCGATTAAACTCTAAGAATTAGAGAAATATCTTCAAGACTTCAAAATAAATAGCTGTAAAACCAGAGATATATCTTCAAGACTTCAACATAAAAGCTGTAAAACCAAAGAATGATCTTCAAGACTTCAAAATAAAAGCTGTAATACCTGATAAAGATCTTCAAGAACTCAGAACTATCTACAAAAATCTACAATTTTGACTAAGTCCAACGAAAATGCTAACACCAACATATGTTAGTATACAAATAGAATCTTCAATCAACATCCTAGGAAACCCAAGGACTGGCATTCAACTATTGCAAAACATATCCAGGAAGACCTACATTCTACAAGAAACTAGAACGAGACATCGCTAACAAAACATCAAGAGAGAGAGAGAGAGAGAGACGACTCGACTTCATATATAAGCTAAGTACAAAGATTTTGTATTCATTTCAGTTTGTGCAGTGAAGTGTAGTTATCACAAGTCGTTAGTCAATTATTACTGGGGTGAGTGAATTCCTAAACTTTGTTATAAGAAACTCCGAATTCTCATTTAGAATTTTTCTTTCTTTGTGCTAATTCTTTTTTCTTTCATAAACTCTTGGGGGGAAATGTATTGGGATTAGTAACATTGTTGGGGGAATTTTATTATACATATGCGTTTACGCAGTGGGCGTCTGTACTCATATAGATATTTTGATAGGATTGAAAGGGGTCAAAGAGATAGAAAAAAAAAAGAATACAGCAGTCATGGCTCCTCCTGTCAGCCCTACCCCTGGACCTAGTGGTGTAGGCCAGGCTAATCCTCCTCCAATTGTGACGCTTGTAAATGCCAGGTCAGCAATCCTTCCTTTTCAAGGCCGTGTCAACGGGTTCTTGCCACAAAATGTGGAGTCATGGATTTCATCCGTTGATGCCCATTTAAATGCCAAACAAATCGTAGATCCTTTTGTACAATTACAAGAAGCTAAAAGTTTTATAGATTTTTCTAAGGGGGATGCGAGTGCGTATTTAAGAGGTGTTTCATTTCAGGAAGCAGTTACTTGGGATGATTTCAAAGTTAGGTTACGCGCGATCTATGGGGGTGAAGAAGCTTTGGATGTAGTGTTAACGTTACGAAATGCACTTAATCAAGCCACTATGAATCGGCTTAATGTTGTTGAGAGAGCAGCTCTCATAGCTGATAGGCTTAACGAATATCAGGACATTTTAGGTAATTCCACTTGGGTTACTAACGATAATATCTCCGTGAAAGATTTTTTACGATTAATGTATTTAACTTGCATGACACTTATGTTGCCTGAAGCTTTAGTGCGGTGCTTTGATAAGAAGTTAATGCCTGCAAGTACGGAATTGGATGTCTATAAACAGATAAAGAAGCACATGTCCAAGTGTCCAGATCTCGATCCCGTGTTAACTCAAGTTTTTGCTAAGAATGAAACAAAACCACAAACAGTGAACGTAATTAATAATCCAGTAGCGGGAGTGACGTGTTACAACTGCAAACGTCAAGGTCACATAAGCGCAGACTGTAGAACGAAATTTTGTTCAGTTCACAACACAGGATCACATTCTTATAGTCAATGTTACGCGCGTAAGACACAACAATATCCTAGAAATACACAGTCAATTCCACAGTCAGTTCCATATGGAAATAATAAGAAAAATCCTCATTTTAACAATAAGAAGAAACAACAAAATGTCAATGCAGTTCAGAGTCCGAAACAAACAAACACTTCTTCAAATATCGCTGAGCCTGGGCCGTCAAACCAGACCTCGCAAAGTCAGCCTAATTTTCAGAATGTGCAGAGCAAAGCAAATACCACATAGTTAACTCTAGAGGGGAAGAGAGTGATGTTGGGTCAAGGTCATTTATGTCAACATCAATAGTATTGAATAATCAATTTAATGTTTTATCAGATAATTGTGAGACAATAGATTTTCCTATGAAACACACGGCCGAATTAAGTAAAACAGTGCATGCTCCCGTAGATTTGCAACGAATTCATACAATAACAAGTGAGCAAGTCCTGAACGCGGACATGGTCCTCGTAGAGGACATACCTCCGCCAAGGTGACCTAGAGCGCCATATGTCCTAGAATCATGACCTTGGCTTCAAGTGACCTTGATCTTCAAATGTACTTGACCTTCACGTGACCTTGACCTTCAGGTGACCTTGACCTTCACGTGACCTTGACCTTCACGTGACCTTGACCTTCAAGTGACCTGCTTGACTTTTGACCTTCAAGTGATCTTTGTTCATTTGCCACTGATACTTAATATGACATTGATATAATGCACCAATATGACCTTGACCTTTGACCTTTATAAATTTGAACATCACCCATGGGTTGCGCCTGGACTAGGACTTCCCTGTTGGCTTATGCAAAAGTCAGTGCTTTATTTCTGTCTCTTGATATGGCCACTTATGTCATAGTGACACCAGTGACCCCTGTGACCTTGACCTTGGGGTGACCTTGACCAAAATTTAATCAGTTCTTCCATACACATTGGGGAACTACTTGGCCAAGTTTGAAGTGATTCCGTGTAGAAATGTGGCCTCTACGTTGTCCACAGACAGACAGACAAACAGAGAAACAAACAAACAAACAAACAAACAAACCGAACCGAAAACATAACCTCCGCCGCTTGGCGGAGGTAATAAGCCAAAATGAGTTACGGCCAACCTTATATGCTGTAAATTTAGAACACAAATCCTTTACGTTATTTTTTGACTCTGGTAGTCCACGTAATATTATGGATTTGAAGACGCATCATTTGTTGTTTTCGAACTTTCCGATTGAAAAATCAGGAATCAGACTTTCAGGTATAGGAAATAATGAATTAAACGTCATAGGCATAACTCATATTCAGTTCAGAGTCGGTAATCGCACGTTTGCCGATACATTTGTTGTTGTGAAAAACATTAATATGTATCCAGCTGTAATTATAGGATACCCATCTATGGGAAATCAAAACATTATCTTAGCTCCTGCAAAGCACGGCGTGTATATCAAAGGGAAATTCTATAAGTCTTCTAATACTTTAAAGTCAGTTTTGGATAAAAAGGAGACGACAAATGTAACCGTAACGTACGTTGAAGAACCAATAACTTGTCTCACTAATAAAGAAATAATACACGCGACCCAGCAGAATTCTCGTTCACCCGTAATATCATCTTGCACGCAATATATCGAACCAAACATACCTTCGAATTTAATAGTGCAAATAAAGAAAACACTACCGGAATCTGAAATATTAATCCTTTCCGATACTTTGAAAACCAACGGATTGTCTGTCACACAAGCTATTTATACAGTAGGCTCACATCAGCAATGTAATATCGAAGTCTGTAATCATTTAAATAACACTTTAGTAATTCACAAAAATCAACATATCTTGGATGTAGAAGTTTATAAACATCGTATTCTTACCGTTGCTGAAATCAATCACTCTCAATCAGTTGCGGATGAATCCCTTTTACGATCTATTAAAAATAAAATCAGTAAGGACATTCAAGACGAAGAAATTCAGCAGAAAATTTTTGAACTTTTAAATAAATATACAGATGTCTTTTCCACTACGGATGGATCCTTAGGGAAAACAGATGTGATCGAGCATCAAATAAGGTTAAAAGACAAACAGAAAATTATATATGTACCCTCGTACAGACTCCCTATGAAATTCCAGAATGAAATAAATGATGAAGTAGGTAAAATGTTAGAGGAAGGAGTCATTAGAAAATCAAATAGCCCTTATAATTTTCCTTTAATAGTTGTACCGAAAAAAGATCGAACATGGCGTATCTGTGTCGACTTTCGTCGTCTAAACGAGGAAACGATCCCTGATCGATTCCCAGTGCCATGTACTGACGATATTTTGTCTTTGTTAGGTCAGAATAAATATTTTACCAGTTTGGACTTACTTAAAGGCTTTCACCAGATATCATTAGAAGAAGATAGTATCCCATACACAGCCTTCAGCACAGCCAGGGGACATTATGAATTTTTACGGATGCCTTTTGGTTTACGTTGTGCTCCTATAACATTTACAAGAATGATTAACATAGTGTTTGGAGACTTGTTAGGGGATATATTGCATGCCTATATGGATGATCTTGTAATCTTTTCCAACACCTTAGAGGAACATCTACGTAAGTTAGAACTAGTACTACAGAGATTAAGACAACATAACTTAAGGGTAAAGATTAGTAAGTGTGAATTTTTCAAAACAGAATTGGTATATTTGGGTTTCATGGTGTCAAGCCAAGGTCTTAAAGTAGTCCATGATAAGGTGTCGGCTATACGTAATTTTCCCATACCTACTAATGTCAAGGGAATACAGCAATTTCTGGGTTGTAGTGGATATTACAGGCGTTTTATACGCAACTATTCAATAATAGCCGCTCCTTTAACTGATCTTACGAAGAAGGGCGTAGATTTCATATGGTCTGAGCAACATCAACAGGCGTTTAATACTTTGAAAGATGAACTGTGTAGTTCTCCTATCTTAAAATTTCCTGACTTCGGTAAGGAATTCTTCATTGCAACAGACGCCTCAGACTTAGGAGTAGGAGGGGTATTGCTTCAGCAATATGATAAACAGTTTTTCCCGATAGCTTTCTATTCTCGAAAATTGAGAACTTCCGAAAGTAAATATGCAGTAATAGACAAGGAAGGACTAGCTATTGTTAATTCGCTAGTGCATTTTAAGTTCATAATTTACGGTTATCCCGTTAAGGTTCTTACTGACCATAAACCACTAACAGAGTTCTTTAAAGGCTTCAATCACAGCCCTAAACGAACTCGGTGGCATTTAATCATTCAAGATTTTGGCGCAAGAATCGGGTATTTACCTGGGAAAGCAAATATCATTGCGGATGCATTATCACGCAACCCCGTGTCATCTTGTACGGAGTCTTTAGCTGAATTAATAGATATATCAACATCCATGCCTATTGTAAAAACAATATCTGAACAAGAAGATTTAGGCTGGAGTGCTGAATTGTTACAGACTGAGCAAAGAAAAGATCAGAAAATAGAAACAATTATAAATGCTTTGAAAGGCAATCATAAGGAAAAAGAATATATAAAGTATAAGCAGCAGAATTATGTAATCAAAGATAATATTCTGTGTAGGACTGTGACAAGGAAAACCCGCAATACACCACATGTAACTAACGACCAGGTAGTAGTACCAAACTCACTTGTTTCCACTGTCCTGAATTGGTTGCATTCAAATCCATTACATGGACACCCTGGGTTCTCATTAATGTCACAGAAAGCCAAATCATTGTTTTATTGGCATACAATGCTTACAGATATAAAAAGACACATAGCTAATTGTCGCACATGTCAGGAAAACAAAGGGCATACGAAAACACATGTTAGCTTAGGAGCTTATCCTGTTCCCAATCAACCCTTTGAAAGAATACATTTAGATTTGTTAACAGGATTTTACGAGTCAGACAGAGGAAATAAGCACCTCTTAGTAATTATAGATGCTTTAACTCGATATACAGAACTAATAGCGCTTAAAACTAAAACTGCGATTGAATGCGCTAGGAAGTTTTACGAGTGTTACATTTGTAAACATGGAATTCCACACATGATAATCTCAGACTCGGGTGGTGAATTTAATAATCACTTTCTTATCTCATTGTGTGAATTCCTCAAAATAAAGAAGATCAATACCATGATATATCACCCAGAGTCTAATGGGCTAGTGGAAAGAGTAAATAGGAAGATATTAAATATATTAAGGGTAACACTAGGGGGATCAGACCCCAACTGGGATATTGCAATACCGGCGGCACTGAGTACTCTGAATCATTCATATCATATATCAATTAAAATGTCACCGCATGAAGCATTGTATGGTACCCCAGTTAGAACACCTTTCCATGTATTAACGCCTACAACTAATCTATCAAATCCTTTAAAAGAATGTATAAATGCAAGTATAAGTCGATATGATATCCTTCGAAAGAATTTAGAAGAATCACAAATCATAATGAAAAGGAATCATGATAAAATAGCGAAACCAACTAAAACATATACCGTGGGTGATAACATCTATATTCAAATCAATGTCAGAAAAGGGCTCAACTATAAACTAACACCTAAGTTTGAAGGCCCATTTAACATTTTGGAAATATTAACGGCCAATAGGTTTAGAATTCAAAACGTAGCCCAACCCACGGATGAGAGAATAGTACCATTGTCTCACATAAGAAATTAAAAAGAAGTGAGGAAAAATTTTGATTTTTGTAACTAAAAAGTTTTCTTTTTAATACAGGAGTAATTACATATATTTTTTCTCGTTACAGGTTTCCAAGATGAATTTTTTGTTGTTGGGAGTGATATTGTTCGCTCAGACATTTTTTTCGTATGGGATGAGTTCTAAGACTAAGAATATATATTTTAAATATGGCAATATAGTTGAAAGACAAGAAGACATTTTTATTACATCAACCAACGTAATTGTCGAAGTGCATATGCAAGCAATTTTTCTTCAAGAGAATGATGTCACTAGCTTAAGAACCGCCATTTCAAGGTTTTCTGCATCATTGGATGAGTTGCATAGGAGACATTTTCATTTGACTACTAAGAGTTTGCTTGGATCAACATTTAAAGTTGCAGAGATGCTATCTGATGACTTAAAAAATAAGACTGGAGAGACAGGATCTTTGGCTTATGACCTTTTGATGTGGACTGTAGGACACGAACAAAAAGAAAGACGGAATCCGTTCATTTATGCTGCATTAAGCATCTTTGGGTCTGTTGCAAGTTTAGGTTTAGGACTTTCCAATCGTCTTAAAATTAGTAATCAAAATGAGAAAATTGAGTTCTTGACTCATAAAGATGAATTGATTATGTCAGAACTAAGGGATCAGTTAGCTTCAATCAATAAAATTATGGATTTGTTAAATGAACATTCAGATAATATCGTTCAAATTATGGAAGTACAGGATTTGTTAGCAACATTAACGTATTATGATTCAAAGATAGATCACATACATAACAGAATTGCACATTTCATTGAGAAATCCAAGGATTATGTAGAAGCTATCACGTTAGCAACTAAAGGTGTATTGTCGCCCCATTTGTTGCCTATACGTTACTTAAAATTGGTTCTGGAGAACACTAGGGATAAACTAGGCTATGTTCCTTTGTTAGACGAACATAGGTTAGAATTTTATTACAGCCTAATTACAGTAAACGTAGATAATAACAAGGTTAGGATTACAATTCCCTTTGATTCTTCTGATGCCTGGCAATCTTACAGGATATCACCATTTCCGACTTTCATGACGAATCACTCAAATCCAGTAATATCCAGTTTGACAGGACACGTATTGATTTCCCCAGACAAGGAAACATATACGGTCATTAAAGACTTAAATCAATTAACTCACTGTTCAGACGCAATGGATAGAAAAATATGTACAGCTGACTCATTTGAATTCCGTAAAAACTTGATGGATTCATGCGAGTTAGGTATAGTGCTAGACGGTGCTCTCTCCCATACAAGTGAAAATTGTCTGGATAAGCTTTATCCCTTTGACAATAAAGAATTCAATTGCAGACTAAATAATGGCTCGTGGATACGATACGACAAGGACGGCTTCAATATATCATGCCCTGACGGATCCACATCCTACAACCACATCTTCGTCGCAGCAGATGGCTGTATCGGGACTTCCCCGAATTCCATGGTGACTGGCCTACGGACAATCATCAGAGAACGTGCTTACTTCGCGAACTTCACGTGGACCTCTACAACGCCCGCACTTCCTCTTCCCTATAAAGGAAGTGTGGCGAAACACTTAATGAAACTTACCGAAAAGGACCACCTGTCGCCGACTTACAAAGAGATTCTTCAACCTATATTACTAGCAGGTTTATTTGGAACGGCGTTAATTTTTATCGCCGTGAACATCCTTGTTTGGCGTAGGTTACGGCACAGCAAGCAGCTACAAAGGAATGAGTTGCATAGCCCTGACAATACCCCCTATTTAATCCAGTTCAAAGCTGTATGAGTGGCCACCTCATTCGCTAAGGGAGTAATTTGTCAGGATGATGTTTGTATGAAAAGCT
>NC_090754.1:3770906-3775906 GCF_036898095.1 Palaemon carinicauda | reverse complement strand
ATATATATATATATATATATATACATATATATAGATATATATATATATATATATATATATATATATATATATATATATATATATATATACAGTATATATATATATACATACAGTATATATATATATATATATATATATATATATATATATATATATATATATATATATATATATGTATATATATATATATATATATATATATATATATATATATATATATATATATATATATATATATATATATATATATATATATATATATATATATATATATATATATATATATATATATATATATATATATATATATATATATATATATATATATATATATATATATATATATTGTACCAACCGTGTGTCACACAATTGTACATAATTCCTTTCGTATATATTATGCTTTTATCTTCGTTCTTCCCTCGCACTAAAAAGAACCAGAACAAACATGTGTGCGTGTCGCCTATGTAATATTGTCATTTTTTCAAACATTTAATTTCCTGTTGCCTTGAGGTTTTGTATATAAAGGAGAGTGTTCCATAATTATTTAACTCAATTGATTGCATCCTGCCTTTGAGTTCATAACCTTCTCTCGGCACCGTCACATTGGTGACCCCAGAAGTCGACTCGCTCCCATCGCCTTTCACACCCAACCCCCTCGCCCCTCCATCGTTGGCACTATGGCGGACTCTACGGAAGTTGGGGCAGCGGCTCCCCTATTGAAACTTTCGTCTTTCGCCAGCGGAGAGGCGTTTGCTTGGTTTCAGCGTGCAGAAGTCCAGTTTCGCATCACGGCGTGACTCGCTCAAGCACCAAAGCAGATTATGTTCTCGCGGCGATACCCGAGGACACCTTCCCAGAAATATCCGACTGGCTTTGTGAACAAGGAGACACCCCAATAACGTATGATGCCCTCAAAACATACATTCTGCAGCAGTACTCGCCGTTGCCAGCCGCCCGTATAGCAGAGCTTTTTCAACTCTCGCAACAACTGTTGAGGGACCAAAGGGCTTCGCTTGCCCTCAGGGAAATGACCAGTATCGCTCGCCTTCAACCTGCCACAGACGGCTCTCCTCGTGAGGTGAACCTACTTCGTGCCCTTTGGATACGCTGTTTACCCGGACCTATACGCGCTGCCATACCCGATGTTGATAGTTTACCCATAAAGGACTTGATAACTAAAGCCCACGCCCTTATGGACAGCCACTTCAAGACCTCCATCAACGCCTCCACCCCTGACGAAGAGGATGCTTATTCAACGTCAACTGAAGCTGACATGAATGCCGTAGGACATACACGCCCACACTGTGATGTGGCGAAGCAAAGACAAAGCCGCCCACCACCCACCAATCGCTCGCGCCCCAACAAACGACTTCTACAGCCACTTACTACCTCCCATCCGCCGCAGTTTTGCTACTACCACTTCAGATTCGGGCAATTGCGAAGAAATGTGCCCAGGATTGTCAGTGGCCAAAAAACGTGTAAGTAGGCCATTGCTCGTGGCGGTGGCCTCCCGTTTTTCTAATCTTTTCCTTTCACATGATGCAGGAATGGGCGTGCGATTTTTGGTAGACACGGGTGCTTGTCGTTCTCTTTTGCCAAGGAAACTCTTCAAGACACGATGTAGTCTGTCTACATCTGCCGATCTCCGCTTGTTAGCTGCCAACGGATCTGAGATACCCGCCTACGGTTACGAGAACTTCACATTATCGTTCGGAAACGGTAAATTCAATTGGAAGTTTCTCGTTGCTAACGTCACAATGCCATTCCTTAGTGTGGATTTCCTCTCTCATTTCCACCTTCTGGTCGATGTCGCCCACCGACGATTGGTCAACGCAGACTCGTACTTGTCGACACCTCTTCAACCCGCCCCCTCTAACCTCGCTCTCCACATTAGCGCACCCACGGATGGCTACGCCCGCCTCTTCACGTCGTACCCGGAAGTTTTCCGTCCAGAATTTCGACAAACGCCCACGGTTCTTGCCATGCACGGTATTTATCACCATATCAAGACGACGGGACCCCCAGTCTTCACAAAATTCAGACGTCTGGCACCAGAACGATTGGCAGCCGCTAAACAGACGTTCGCCGGAATGGAGGAAATGGGCCTTTGCCAAAAGGCCTCCAGCCAATGGTCGTCACCCTTACACATCGTTCTGATGAAAGACGGCTCCCTCCATCCGTGCGGGGATTATAAGCGCCTGAACATGCAAAACGAACCGGATCACTACCCACTCCCAAACATTGCCGACGTGACCTCCTACCTGCACAAAGCAAAGGTTTTCTCTACGCTTGATCTCCTGAAGAGGTATTATCAGGTGCCTATGAACCCAGAAGACATCCCCAAGACTTCCATCACCACTCCGTTTGGTACATACACCTTCAATTACTCCTGTTTTGGCCTTCGTAATGCTGGGGCCACGTTTCAACGTCTCATGGATGGCATCTCAGGGGACCTCCCTTTCTGTGTAGGTTATGTGGACGACATACTTGTGTTCTCCTCCTCAAAAGAAGAACACCTCCGTCACCTGCGCATCGTGCTCGACCGCCTGCAACAAAACGGCCTTGTAGTCCGGTACGATAAGTGTACCTTTGGCGCCAACGAAGTGTCGTTCTTAGGGCACCTCATCACTCCTGAAGGTGTCCACTCCCTCCGTTAGAAAATAGCAGCCGTTCAGAACTTCCCTGCGCCCTCGACCGTCAAAGCTTTGCAGGAATTCTTGGGCATGATCAACTATTATCACCGTTTTCTGCCAACCATTGCCGCCACTCTTGCTCCCCTCTACGCCTCCCTCAAGGGCAAGCCAAAGGACCTGAAGTGGGGTCCCCTTCAAGAAGCCGCCTTCTGCAATGCAAAGAAGGCCCTATCAACTGCTGTGGCTCTCACTTTTCCTATCCCTCTCCTTCTCTCCACCGATGCCAGCGACGTCGCTATTGGTGCAGTACTCGAGCAGGTGGTCAACGGCTCGCCCCGCCCATTGGCCTTCTTCTGCAGAAAACTGTTCAAGGCAGAATCGGGTTATTCTACCTTCGATCGAGAATTGCTGGCGGTGCACTTGGCTGTCCGTCACTTTCGCCATTTCTGCTGTATGCCTTTACTCGACAGTCTGATGCCTGGTCTGCCCGGCAACGCCGACATCTCTCCGCCGTGGCTGAATACAATTGCACCCTTCAATATGTCCCTGGGAAAATGAATCCTGTTGCCAATGCCCTGTCAAGAAACACGTTGGCTGCCGTTCAACTGAGATTGGATTACAACGCCCTGGCTGAAGCCCAACGACAGGATCCAGAGTATCAAGCTTGTAGGACATCCTGCACGTCCCTCCATTGGGAAGACTTTCCCTTCAAAGACTCCAACACCGCCCTCCTCTGTGACGTCAGTACTGGCAGACCTCGACCTTGGATTCCTGCTCCCATGCGCCGACAGGTGTTTGATTTCATTCACGGCCTTTCACATCCCTCGTGCCGTTCTACTGCACAGCTGCTGAAGGCAAAGTTCATTTGGCACGGCATTTCTAAGGATGCTAAGGATTGGGTCCGCGCCTGTACTTCTTGCCAAACTTCCACAGTACATCGACACACGGATTCTGGAGTGGGCACCTTTCCTCAACCTCAGCGTTGTTTCGAACACATTCACGTCAACGTTGTAGGCCCCCTACCCACATCACAAGGACATCGTTACCTGTTTACCGTCATTGACCACTCCACCCATTGTCCTGAAGCCATTCCCATGGAAACTGCAACATCCGCCACATGTACATCTGCCTTACTCTGTGGATGGATTGCAAGATTTGGTATCCATGAGCATATTACTTCTGACAGGGGAACCACTTTCACCTCTCAATTGTGGATATCATGAGCGAATCTCCTGGGCATCACCCTACATCAGACAACGGCCTACAACCCCGCTGCCAATGGAATGGTTGAACGTTTTCATCGTGCCCTCAAAGCAGCTTTGATGTCTCGCTGCAAGGATTGCAACTGGTTTACTCAGCTTCCCTGGGTCCTCCTGGGACTAACTACCACTCCTAAAGACGCCCTAGACGTCTCGGCAGCTGAAATGGTGTATGGCGACCCGTTGGTCATCCCTGCCGAATTTTTTTCCTTCTACAACCTCCTCCGACGATCTCCAGCGTATACGTCACGTCGTGGGAAAATTTACTCCATGCCGCCAGACTTACAAGCCCCCAGCGAAGCATCACATACCAACATACTTTCACTCTGCAACGCACGTCTTCCTGCGCAACGACACTACCAAGCCACCGCTAAAGCCCCCTTACACGGGCCCTTTCCTTGTGATCCGACGCAGTCCGAAAGCATTCCTACTAAACATTCGTGGCAAAGAAGACTGAGTCTCCATTGATCGTCTAAAACCTGCTTATCTCCAGCCAGATGACCCGCCTACAGTTCGCCTCTCTAGATCAGGGCGCCCTAATTAACATGTACAGTATGTCATTTTTAGGGGGAGAGCCATGTACCAACCGTGTGTCACACAATTGTACATAATTCCTTTCGTATATATTATGCTTGTATCTTCGCTCTTCCCTCGCACTAAAAAGAACCAGAACAAACATGTCTGCGTGTCGCCTATGTAACATTGTCATTTTCTCGAACATGTAATTTTCTGTTGCCTTGAGGTTTTGTATATAAAGGAGAGTGTTCCATAATAAATTAACTCTGTTGATTGCATCCTGCCTTTGAGTTCACAACCTTCTCTCGGCACCATCATAATATATATATATGTATATATATATATATATATATATATATATATATATATATATATATATATATATATATATATATATATATATATATATATATATATATATATATATATATATATATATATATATATATATATATATATATATATATATATATATATATATATATATGGATAAATATCAACACAACATCGTGTTCAAATAGAAATAAATTTCTACCTCATACTTGGGATCGAACGCTAGCCCCTTCTAATGAAAGGCCAGGTCGAAACCAAC